>NW_007730107.1:4570-47295 GCF_000696425.1 Galeopterus variegatus | reverse complement strand
TTTAAAAGATGACCGGTAAGGGGATCTTAACCCTTGACTTGGTGTTGTCAGCACCACGCTCACCCAGTGAGCCAACCGGCCATCCCTATATGGGATCCGAACCCGGGGCCTTGGTGTTATCAGCACCGCACTCTCCCGAGTGAGCCACGGGCCGGCCCTAAGATTATTTTTAGCTGTTAAGTTTTGAGAGTTCTTTATATATTCTAGGTATGAGTCCTTTGTCAGATATGTGGTTTGAAAATATTTTTGCTTCATCTGTAGCTTGTCTTTTTATCCTTTTCACTGGGTCTTTCACATAGCAAAAGTCTTTAATATTAATGAAATCCAATTTATCAATTTTTGTTAACGGATCATGCTTTTGGTATATTGTGAAATTTTTTTGAGTGTTCTATATTTACATACAATTAATGATTATATACCAGATTAAGGTAGGCATTTGGGGGGTTTGGTTGGGCATGTTTTTATGAAACAAATACCCTACAGTATGTGGTCAGAACACTTGAGGGTAGTCTTGCCTCTGTCCATTGCTGATAGAGATGATATAATGAAGTACCAAGGACCCCAAATTCCAGTGCCATACTGCCAGGTCTTTAGTCCCAGCTTTACCACATATGAAATGTATCAATGTAGGTAAGATGTTTAACCGCTCTGTACCTCCGTTTCCTCATCTGTAAACCAAGGATGATGATAACAATAATAATGAATTTGCAATAATGTTCATTGCAACATTGGTTATGAATTTTACAAGAGTTCATACATGGTAAAGTGCTTAGAATGGTGCCTGGCACTATTAGCACTCAATGACTATTGCTATTAATATTCCTACTACTGGCCATGTGGCTTGGGAAGACACTTAGGCTCTCTGAGTCTCAATTGCTTTAACTCTACCACAGGGATGGGGATGATACCTGCTGCTCCACCTAAATTGTAAGGATCACATAAGGTATTATGTGTGAAAGTACCTTGTAAACTATAAAGTACCCACAAACATAAAATTTTTCTCCTAACACCAAGGTCAAGGGTTCAGGTCCCTACACCAGCCAACTGCAAAAAATAAAAATAAAAAAGAATAAAATTTCCCTCTTATCAATGTTTATTATCATTAAAATGGGTAGATATCCTATATTTCCATAGATAAAAGTAAGCATCCCTAAATCAGAGGTTTCCAAAGTTGAGTGAATAGCTGAATCATTAGTGTATAGGAAGAAAATATTTGATGTTTATTTTTTATCTCATCTCTTCTTAATTTTTATTTATATATATATTTAATAATTTATATGATTTAGTAATATAGTAATAACTGCACTCAGTTTATAAATAGTGATCATATTTGTTTGTTGGTGCTTAGAACTTTTTTCACTGAAAGGAATAATCAAAACAGTTTGAAGACCTATTGATCTGAGGACGTACTTGTTATGTTCATCTTCGTATACTGTTATTTCAGGCTTTCTTGACAGTATGCATCATCAACTGCCTTAACAATGTTTGTACTCTTTAATTTTATATTAAGGAAGGAAATTACCTTAAGGAAATCATCAGAGATAAGCAGAAAGAACTATATTTAAGAATGTTCATTGCAATGTTTTTTATAATAAAAGTCAGAAGTAACCTATATATTCATCAAACAGGGAAATGTTTAAACACACTGTAGTTTATTGATAAGTTCCATTCTTGGTTACACAGCTTATTAAACTATAATGAAGTTTTGAAGTTAGGAATTATTTTTGAGAATATGTCATGAGGAAATGTTCCCAGTATAATGTTAGGTGGAAAAATCAAGATACAAGAATACACACACACACACACGCACACACACAGAATGACCCAATTCTAGTAAAAATGCACATACACACACAAGACTGTAAGGGTGAAATATACTAACATGCTAATATCAGTTATCCCTTGGTAGTGGGATTAAGGGCTATTTTTTGATGTCTTCATACTTTTCTATATTTTCCAATTTTTCTGCAATGAATGTTTGTTAGTTTTGTAATTAGAAAATGAGTCTTTTTTAAAAGAAAATATGTCGTAAGTCATACTTCTTGTTATTCTTAGGCCTTAGATTTTCGTTAATTGAATAACTTTGCTAGAATATGAATCATAGGATTGGAAGGGACTTTAATAAGTTATCTTGGCCAATTCTGATATAATTTCACTGATGCATTTGAAACAGACAAATTCATTTTCAATATTAAAGTGTTCTTTGTGTTTTATTTTTGGTTTTTTGGTGCCCTAGCAATTTTAGCTTCTGTTATCTTGTTGAGCCTTCCACAGAATATGGATAACTGCTGATTATCATTTATATTGCTAAAGAACATGATTATATGTCAGTTAAACCAACAATTATTTATTGGGCAGTGGGGAGGAAGTATTGGGCATACTGAAGAAGTATACTGCTGAGTCCCAACCCTCAAAGCGATCCCAGTTTGATTAGAGAAGTGGGACTAATCCTCACCAAATGGTAAATAATACTCAACAGTGTTTAATTAATGTTTGTTTGTGTGGTATTGACCATCCTTATAATGAGTTTAGACCTCATCTTTTTTTCAGTCTTAGCAACTCAAATATCTTCAAAAGTTTTTTATTGAGCCCATTCTCCAAATTCAGCTTCCTAGTACTGCATTTAATTTAGAAACTGGGAGGATCCGATGTTTATAAACATTGCCTTTAGTCATAGATTCTCAAACCTGGCTGTATGCCAGAACCTCCTGGGGAGCTTTTAAAAAATACAGATGCCTGGGTTCCACCATCAGACATTCTGATTTTTCTAGCCTGGCCTGAGAGGGTGAAAGGGAAAAAGGGAAGGGGAAGGGTGCGAGATGGAGATTGGGATTTTGAAAATATCCCTAAGTGATTCTAAAGTGCAGGCACTTAAAAATCACAGCCCTTGATTAAAATATGGGCTCAATGAAGAACTTTTGAAGAAATTTGAATTACTAAATGGAAGGATGGGATCTAAACACTCATTGAAAGAGCATTTCTTGAGCTGTGGTGTAAGTTTGGGTGTGAAAGGGAAGTGGGCCGCAAGAATAGGGCTGTTTACTCAACTATGGCGGGAACCTCTTCAGTGGACATGTGCCCTGCCAGAAATTCAGGAGCAATGGAGAAGCTTCACCATGATATGCTGACCCTACTCTTAAATCCTTCCTTAGATGTGTGTGCAAAGTCTCATCCAACCAAATCCTTAATCCACTTATAATATTGCACGTGCTCATCTCTCTTCTATTTCTTCTAATAATAATAGTTCTACTACTAATAATAGTTCTACTAATAATAATAGTTACCATTTATTGAGCCCCTATTATCTACCAGGTATTTACAACTATTATCTCTGATCCTTACCAGAGCTTGAAAGGCAGTTATTTTACAGAAAAAGAAACAGGCTCAGATAGGTTGAATTTTTGATCCAAGGTCACACAGACAGTGGCAAAACTAGGATTCCAGGCTTGCTCTGCCTGACTTCAGTACCTGTGTTTTGGCTGTGATATCCTGGTGCCTGCCTCCCTGCTGCTCCCTCACGTTTGCTCTGCTCAGATGGCCTACATCCAGGGCTTTGGCTTTTCTTACTCTAGCGTATGACTGTGCAGATATGTGCCTAAATAGAGCAGTGCCTCATGAAAGGCTGGCTTTTGCCTTTTTCATATTCTCCTTTCAGGGAACACTGTGAGGAGCTCCGTGTTGAATTGTTTTGCATCCATCAGAAGAAGGTGTGTGAGGAGCGGAAAGCACAGATAGCATTTAATGAGGAGCTGAAGAGGCAAAAACTGGTGGAAGAGCAAATGTTCTCAAAGCTCTGGGAGGAAGACCGATTAGCCAAGGAGAAGCGAGAAGCCCAAGAGGCAAGGAGACAGAAAGAGCTGGTGGAAAACACACGCCTGGGGCTGAATGCCCAGATCACCAGCATCAAGGCGCAAAGGCAGGCAGCACAGCTGCTGAAGGAAGAGGAGGCACGCCTTGTGGTGAGCCTTTTAAAATGCTTGTTGTCAGATGATCGACTTCGTGGGGGTAGTACAGTTTGCAGGCCTGTTATTGTACAGTTTGCCTGCTGGATGGGGCTGGTTCATAGGGCACATTTCCATTTTTGGACTTTTATTGTTGCTTAATAATGTATCCAAATCTAGATGTGCAGATGTGCATAGAAGAGTTAAGTCTGGAAAGCCAATCCACCGAAAGGTGGGAGTGGTGGTGGGTGATAGGTGGTGGGATTAAAGTGATTTTTTTTATACTTTCATATATTTTTTTAACTCTACAACTGCTTATTACTTTAGAATCACAGACTCACACAGACACACGGCAGTTTTCACAGAGCTTTATTGCTGACTTAGCAATGAAGCGGCAAATGTTATTTCTTATAGCCTCTCTAAATCCAGGTGTGTGGCGGGGGGATATGTGTGTATTTCCAGGAAATCTCTTATTCTCTTTAATCATATGCATTAACATTTGTTTTGTCCAACTGTAGTGATGCATTATCTTCACTATTGTTCTACCTTAGGAAAATGACAATGCACAGGTTAAACTTGAAAATGAACAGGATAATCTAAAGAAACAGAAGACAAAACAGGACATCAGGACTGCTTTGCAAAAAGCCCTACAAGAGAAGACAGAGCATATTCAACAGGAATACAAAGAAGAGCAGGACTTGAACATGAAGCTTGTGCAAAGGGCCCTTCAAGACTTACAGGAAGAGGCAGATGAAAAGAAGCAAAAAAAAGTAAGACATTAATTTAGTTCCTACTATGTGCTGTATAGGATTCCTTATTGAGTTCTCAATCTTGTGTAGGACAGCCACAAGTATATAACACTGCTAGTGTAAGCATGGTCCATGAACCAACAGCATCAGCATCATCTGTGAGGATTTTAGAAATAGAAATTGACAGGCCCCACAATCAGAATATCCAAACCCAAATCTTGATGGAGACAAGAAGTCTGTGTTTTAACAAGCTCCCCCAGGTGATTCTCATGCTCTCTGAAGTTTGAGAACTCCTGGAATTGGGGGAAGACATCACTGAGAAAATGGCATTTAGTTGGACCTTAAAGGATAAGTAAAGTTTTGTCAGGCAAAAAAAGTAGGGAAAGACATTCAGTGTTTATTTAGTTTCCTCTCCCTTTGGAATGTTTATTTCACTTTTAAGGGTGTTATGCTTTTTTTTTAATTCAACTTTTTATTTGAGATAATTATAGATTTCACATATAATTTTAAGAAATAATACAGAGAGATCCCTTGTACCCTTTACTCAGTTTCCCTTAATGGTAATATCTTGCAAAACTACAATTCAATTTCACAGTCAGTATATTGACATTGATACAGTCAAGATACAGACATCTCCATCACACCAGGATTTCTTATGTGACCCTATTGTAGCTACATCTATTTCTCTCTCACCCCACATGCTCCTTAACCCTTGGCAGCCAATAATCTGTTTTCCATTTTTATAATTTATTTCAAGAATGTTATATAAATGCAATCATACAGTATGTAACATCTTGGGATTGACATTTTTCATTCAGCATAACTCTCTGGAGGTTTATTGAAGTTGTTGCATCTGTCAATAGTTTGTTTCTTGGCTGGCCAGTTAGCTCAGTTGGTTAGAGCACGGTGCTGATAACACCAAGGTGAAGCTAGTGTTAGCCCTTACCAGCAAGCTTCTAAGAAGAAATAAATTAATAGTTTGTTTCTTTTATTCTTTTTTTTTTTTTTTTTGCTTGTTTCTTTTATTCTTGAGTAGTATTCATGGTTTAGATTTAACACAGTTTGTTTAACCATGTACCTGTTGAAGGCCATTTGGGTTGTTTTCAATTTATGATTATTATGAGTAAAGCTACTATAAATATTTGGGTACTGCAGAACTGTTTTTCAGAGTAGCTGTACCATCTGACATTCCCACCAGCAATGCATGAGAAATCCATTTCTTCACATCTTCACCATTTGGTGATGTCACTATTTTTTACTTTAGCCATTTTTTTGGAGGGGGGGCAGTGTTTGGCTGGGGTCAAACAATACAAGGATCAAACCCTGGACCTTGGTGTTATCAGCACCACCCTCCAACCAACTGAGCTAACCAGCCAGCCCATACTTAAGCCATTCTGATAGGTGGGTAGTGATATCTCATTGTGATGTTAACTTGAATTTCCCTAATAGCTAATTATGTTGAACATCTTTTTATGTGCTTGTTTGCCATCTGTGTATCCTCTTTAAGGAAATGTCTTTTGCACATTGTGACTTGCGCATTTGTTTTTTTTTTTTTTTTTCCATTGAGTTTTTTGTTCTCAATTAAATCATTTTATTTTCTTTAATTTTTCATATCTTCATTGATATATAAATCACATTACATATAGTTCCCCATTTAAAGTGTACAATTCAATGGTTTTTAGTGTCTTCATAAATATGTGCAACCATAACTGTAGTTTAGTTTAGAACATTTTCATTATCCCACTATCTCCCCTTCCCCATCTCCATTCCCAGTTCTAAGCAACTACTAGTCTAGGATTTCCCTGTTACAGACTTTCATATGAATGGAATCATATATTATGTGACCTTTTAACCGGCTTCTTTCACTTAGCATAATGTCTCCAAGGTTTATCCATGTCATAGCATACATCACTATTTTATTTCTTAATATGGCTGAATAATATTCTATTGTATGAATATACCACATTTTGTTTATCCATTCATCAGTTGATAGACATTTGGGTTGTTTCCACTTTTTGACTGTTATGAATAATGCTTCTGTGAACATTCATGTAGAAATTTTTGTGTGGATATATGTTTTCATTTCTTTTGGGCATATGTCTAGGAGTAGAATTACTAGGTCATAAGGTAACTCTGTTTGAGCTTTTGAGTAATTGCTAAATTTTCCAAAGTGATTGTACCAATTTACATTCCCACCAGCAGTGTATGAAGGTTCTGATTTTTCCATGTGCTTGGCAGCACTTCTTAGTGTCTGTCTTTTTTATTTTAGCCATTGTAGTAAATCCAAAAAACTGTTTCATTATGGATCTGATTTGCGTTTCCCAAATGACTAAGGATGTTCAGCCTCTTTTCCTTATTGGCCATGTCTATATATTCCTTGGAGAAATCTTTGTGAAGTCCTTTGTTTGCCCATTTTTTAAGTTGGGTTATTTCTCTTTTTATTAGGGAACTTCAAAACATTTGTGGATAAATGGAATTAAAAGGTAAAAATAAAAATATAAACTTTATTTCTCAACATAACCTCCATCAAGTTCAAGACACCTTTGCCAGCAATGATACCAACCTTTTAATCCATCCCTAAAGAACTGAGGGTCCTGGGAATTTAATCATGTCAATGCCGTCTTTTTTACACTAATAACTGAAGAAAAATGAGTGCCCTACTTTTTCTTTTTTTGTCCTTTTTGAGACTGGCTGCACCGCACTCAGCCAGTGAGCGCTGTGAGCGCACTGGTCATCCCTATATAGGATCCGAACCTGCGGCGGGAGCGCTGCTGCGCTCCCAGCGCCGCACTCTCCTGAGTGCGCCACGGGCTCAGCCCAAAACATGACTTTTTCAAGTAAAGTAAGTTGGAATTTTCATAGTTCAGTGTGGTCATCCTCGGAAGCGGCAGGGTCTCCATTGTTCGTCATCTTTACTTTTGGGGTGATGAGTATTTCTGTTCCCATTTTTGTATCTAAGGAGACAGGTTAAATAATTTGCCTGAGAGGTTGCCAGAACTCAAATTCTTCATCCCCAGCCCTGCCCACCAGGTTGGTGTTCCTTCCTTTTTTGTTTTTGTTTTTTAACCATCTTAACCATTATTGCACTCTCTTTTTTTTTTTTTAAAGATGACCGGTAAGGGGATCTTAACCCTTGACTTGGTGTTGTCAGCACCAGGCTCAGCCAGTGAGCTAACCGGCCATCCCTATATGGGATCCGAACCCGTGGCCTTGGTGTTATCAGCACCACACTCTCCTGAGTGAGCCATGGGCCGGCCCCCTATAAAGATGTTTTAAGATTAGGAAGCAAAAAGAAGTCAGAAGGAGCCAAATCAGGACTGTAAAGTGTATGCCTAGTGATTTCCCATTGAAACTCTCACAAAATTGCCTTTGTTTGATTAAAGAAATGAGCAGGAGCATTGTCATGTTGGAGAAGGACTCTGGTCAAGCTTTCCCAGGCATTCTTCTGCTAAAGCTTAGGCTAACTTTCTAAAAACACTTTTATAGTAAGCAGATGTTATCATTTGTCGGCCCTCCAGAAAGTCAACAATGAGCATTGAGCATCCGAAGAAACTGTTGCCACGACCTTTGCTTTTTCTTTGACTGAACCATTCCCATCTCTTAGTAGCCATGGCTTTGATTGTGCTTTGTATTCAGGATCATACTTGTAAAGCAATGTTTCATCTCCTGTTACAGTTCTTCAAAAAAATGTTTCAGAATCTTGATCCCACTTTTTTACCCACTTGTTTAAAATTTCCATTGAAAGCTGTTCTTTAGTTTGCAGCTGATCTCGGTGCAACAGTTTTGGCACTTATTGAGTGGCAAGTTTGCTCAACTCTAATTTGTCAGGTGGAATAAGCTGAAGCAATTGACATGTCTATGCTAAAGCCTATTGTTTCTGCAGTTAATTGTCAGTCTGCTTCAATCAGGGCACAAACAAGATTTTCTGTAAATTGATGTGGATGGTCTGCCACTGTGGGGTTATCCTCAACATCGCCTCATCCCTTCTTAAAGGAAGTTATCCATTTGTAAACTGCTTATTTCTTTGGGACATTGTACCCACACTTTTTTTTTTTTTTTTTTAAAGATGACCGGTAAGGGGATCTCAACCCTTGGCCTGGTGTTGTCAGCACCACGCTCAGCCAGTGAGCAAACCGGCCATCCCTATATAGGATACGAACCCGGGGCCTTGGTGTTATCAGCACCGCACTCTACCGAGTGAGCCACGGGCCGGCCCTGTACCCACACGTTTTTTGTGAAGCATCAATGATTTCATCATTTTTCCACCCAAGCTTCACTATAAATTTGATGTTCTTGCTTCAGTTTAGCGGAATTCATGTTGCTGTGATAGGGGCTCTTTTTCAAACTGTCTTATCCTTCTTAGTGCCTCAAATTAGATCCTGTTCAGACATGTTATAACAAGTTAATACAAGTTTATTTTGGTGCAAAGATTTTTTGAAATCCATGCATAGTTTTGTCATAATATGCATTTTCCATGAACTTTTTGAAGGCCCCTTGTATTATTAAGTTGTATGAGTTCTTTATATAATTCCAGATACAAATTCCTTATCAGATAAATGATTTGCAAATATTTTCTCTCATCCTATGGGCTGTCTTTTCACTTTCTTGATGGTGTCCTTTGAGTCACAAAACTTTCAAATTTTGATGAAGTCCAGTTTATCTATTTTTTTGGTGGTTGCTTGTGCTTTTGGTGTCATATCTATAAAACTGTTGACTACTCCTGGGTCACGAAGATGTACTCCTTTGTTTTTTCTTAGAGTTTTATAGTTTTAGCTTTTATATTTAGGCCTTTGATCTATTTTGAGTTAAGTTTTATATGTGGTGTGACATAAAGATCCAGCTTCATTATTCTGCATGTGGATATCCAGTTGTCCCAGCAGCATTTGTTGAAGACACTGTTCTTCCTCTCCTGAGTTGTCTTGGCACCCTTGTCAAAAATCAATTACAGGGCCGGCCCCGGGTTCGGATCCTATATAGGGATGACCGGTGCGCTCACAGCGCTCACTGGCTGAGCGTGGTACGGCTGGTCTCAAAAAAAAAAAAAAAAATCAATTACAGTAAAGTGCATGTTTGTTTCTGGACTCTCAGTTCTACTTCAGTCTATATGTCTATCCTTATTCTAGTATCACATATCTGTATGTCTTGATTCTTGTAGCTTTGTAGTAAGTTTGAAATCAGGAAATGTGAATCCTCCAACTTTGTTTTTCTTTTTGAAATTGTTTTGGCTATTCTGGCTCCCTTGCATTTCTGTGTGAATTTAGGATCAGTTTGTCAATTTCTGCAAAGAAGACAATCGGGATTTTGTAGGGATTGTGTTGAATCTGTAGATCACTTTGAGGAGCATTGTCATTTTAACAGTATTGTCTTCTGATCCATGAACTTAAGATGTCTTTCCAGTTATTTAGGTCTTATTTAATTTCTTTCGGTAATATCTCTTAGTTTTCAGAGTATACGTTTTTACTTCTTTTGTTAAATTTATTCCTAAGTATAAGAATTCCTATTGTAAATCAAATTCTTAATTTTGTTTTCAGATTGTTCGTTGAAACAGAATGGTATAACACCAAGATCATGGTTTCGGGGTCAGAATGGCAATACAATGGATTTTGAATATCAACCTTGTATCCTGCTGTAAAGCTACACGACTATGCCACTTGTTGAGCTAGGCAAATCATAACTAAAGCCAAGACTTTTCATTATTTTAGTTATACTAAGTTTCCATTTGTATTGTCAGGGCTAGGGCTCAAACCCTTCAAACCCATTGTACAGACTGGGTCACCAGACCCCTCACATGCAGGTCCACACTACATAATTGGGAAGGATCCTGGGAACCATTGGCAGATGACATGAGCCCAGTCCTCAGCAGCAGCAGCAGCAGCAGCAGCAGCAGCAGCAGCAGCAGCTTACAACAGCAGTAGCAAACTTCCCATGGCCCCCCCGGGGGCATCTCAGGGTCAGGGGCCCTCTGGATCAGAGCCACTCATCCTTTATACTTAAGTCCATAACCCAGGACACCTGGGTGCACATGCATAATTACATTACTCAACAGCCAAGGAACACCTGGGTGCATGTGCATATTTACATCAAATGCTTGGCAAGATTCTGAACATCTGAGGAGCCCTGACCATTTTCCTATATTTTCCCAACATCTGCAACATTGCTAAACTCTTTTATTAGTTTCAAATAGTTTTTTAGTGGATTACTTAGATTGCTCTTTTTTTTGAAGCTCAGATTGCCACATCTTAGGCTAATGGAGATCCCTTTTGACAAGCTAGGGCTTAGGGTTCACAAACCCTTCAAGCCCATTGTACAGACTGGGTCACAAACCCCTCACAAGCAGGTCCACGAGCTAGATAACAGGAAAAAATCCTGAGAGCCTGGGTAAAAAATTAATAGGCTTTATTCAGAGCTAGGAGCAGCCGCCCTAGTGGCCTCCCAGAGTGTCCCGAGGGGCACAATTTATCAGAGCCGTTAGTCCTTTCTACTTAAGTCCATAACCCAGGATACCTGGGTGCGTATACACAATTACATTAGATAGTAACCAAGGAACACCTGAGCCCACATGGCTATTTACATCAAATGCTTGGCAAGATTCTGAATAATCTGAGGGGCCCTGACCATTTTCCTATATTTTTCCCTACACCTTTATTTATTTATTTATTTTTTTTAAAAGATGACCAGTAAGGGGATCTTAACCCTTGACTTGGTGTTGTCAGCACCATGCTCTCCAAGTGAGCCAACCAGCCAACCCTATATAGGGATCCAAACCCGTGGCCTTGGTGTTATCAGCACCACACGCTCCCAAGTGAGCCACAGGCCAGCCCTTCCCTACACCTTTAAATTGGCTGTCTTCCCCTTTTGATACTACCCAGTAATCTGTGATAGTTTTCTTTCATTCTGGCACCATAAGATGTCCCACATTCATCTTGTTCAATTTCTGTCCATCTTGGAATCAATCATTTTTCCAAGGATTTTTGTTTTTTTATTTTAATGGGGAATGGTATTTAATAACAACTGCAACCTGACTGTTAGATGAACTCATTGTTATTGGATCATTACTAATACTTGGCAGTAGCCAACAAAAAATGTCTGTATTATAAAGCAGTACTTCTCACCCTTAGCTGCACATTACAATTACCTGGGGAACTTAAAAGCTATCCATTAAATAGGAATCTCTGGGATGGGACTCAGCCCTCAGTACTTTTTAAAGTACTGAGGTGGTTCCAAAGTGTAGCTAAGATTGAGAATTACTGTTACAAGGTATCGGGTGATGACCAGTCAGAGATTATAGTAATGTGACTTATTTTGTTTATCGGGTTAAGAGTTCATCTACCAAAATTAAAATAGAAGAAAATAAAGCTGTATCATTGAAAATTATTTGGTAGCTGCTATGAAAAATACTTTGGGAAAGTGTGAATTAACTTATTCAAAAATGTATTATCAAATATTTCAAACATATGTAAAGAATAGTTCAATGAACCTCCACGTGTCCATCACCCAGCTTCAACAACCATCAACTAAGGGCCATTGTTGTTTTATCTATACCCCTATCCATTCCCCACCACCACTCTGGACTATCTTGAAGTAAACCCCAGATGTAATATTTCATGTGTGACTGTTTCATTGGGTAACTCTAAAAAATAGGGATTGTAGCTTTAAAAGATTGCTTTTAAACTTATCCTTGGTATCATTATCTAAAAATTTTTAACATGAATTAATGTTGTTATATAGGAAGATATGATAAGAGAACAAAAGATATACCAAAAATATGTGGCACAGCAACGTGAGGAAGAAAAAGCTCAGGAGAAAGAATTGGACAGAATATTAGAGGAAGAGAAGGAAAAGAAGTTTGCTGAGAAGGACAAGGAGCTGAGACTTGAAAAGGAGGCAAGAAAACAACTCATGAATGAGGTCATGTGTACAAGAAAACTTCAAGTTCAAGAAAAGTGTAAGGAACTGAATTTAAGTAACAACCAAAATATTTATTAAGTAGGTATTATCTTGAAACACCATGAGGGAAGCAAAAAGAGTTAAAGCAAGATCCCTACTTCTGCAAATCTTATCTCATCAGATCTATGCAGTGTAAACATAGGAAGTTTCATATCCCAGAAGATTCTGAGCAGTCATGGGGGAGATGTTCTCGAGGTTAAAGGAACAGTATGTTGTTTGAATACTGTGTGCCTGGGTGATCATAAAGGAGGGTGAGAAGGTGGAGCACAGACACACACCTCCCCCTCCTCCCTTTTATCTATTCCTCTTTTCTTTCTGAAGGTGTTGCAATACCTCCATACCTCTGCTTAGGTAGTTTTCTCTTCCTATGATGCTCTTGATCTTGAGAAATCCTAGACATCCTTGAAAGCCAGCTCAAATGTCTCATTCCTTGAGAGGCCCTCTGTGTTACCCCATTCAAAATAAATCCTCTTTCCAGGGTTTTCACTATGGTTTGCTCACATCTCAGGTGACCAACTGACTGGGAAGGTCTTCATCCAGAGACCATTCTGAAAGTGTGGGGAATCCTTCCCTTTTTTTTATACCTGCATTCAGTCTGGGCCAGTTACTAGGTGTATCTTTCATAAAGGGAGTTTAAGTCATCCTTATAAGGGCAAGCTTTGTTTTAAGACTTCTGAAATTTACATTTCTGCTGAGGCAGCTTTATCTTCTATGACTTCCCGAACCAGGTTGCATCATACTGCTAAGTGACTCATAGTGTCAGCCCTGTGAAACGCTTAAGTGGGCCTTAAGGCTGTTAATCTTACAGCCATGATATGTCTCTTATAGAGTACACTACCGTACACCACTGTATTTCCTCAGCCTCAAACAGTGCTCGGTCACAGAGGGATGTTTGTTGAGTGGATAAACTGCCACCTCCAGATTTCTGCCATTTCCATGTCTAGCCCAATGGACCAGAGAGGCAACACATTTACTGTTAGGGTGCCATTAGATTTCACACTAGTGGTCTTTGCAAAAGATATATATTATGGTTCCATTGATTAATTCTGTACTCCAGGAATTATAACAGCAGTTGAAAATTGTTAAGCCAATATTATGTGGAATTTTCAGAAAAAGAGAAGAAAGCTTATAGCTGAAAAGGTTTTCTTTTCATCAGTGAAAAATGTTTCAGTGATAAATGGCTGCCTAGAAATCTGTTATAAAAATGGAGTATGATTTATTTTACATAAACACAACTAATAAACCTTCAGATTGTTTCTATTCTTTTTACTATCATTTTAGCATTGCACATTACTATCTCTATACATACTTTTTTGGGCTCATATCTGGTTGTTTAAGACAAATTTCTGAAATAGATTTTGGGATCAAAGATATGTACATTTCAGATGTTTTTTGGCCACTTGTATTTATTCTTTTGTGAACTCTCTGTTTCCTTTGTCTTTTTTTCTATTGGGATACTTAAGATTTTTTTAATAATTTATAAGAGCTTTATATACTTTTCCAAATATTTATTTTATAATAAATAAACTCTCTTCTTGATATGAATGGTAATAGAACTGTATGTCCTTAAGAGAAATGTGAGAAGTGTTTTAACATTGGTGATCTGGTATGAAAAAGGCTAATCAAAGATTTTCAATGAAAAGTGATAAAGAGAAAATCTATGTAGATCACAGCATATGTGAGCCTAAACCCTGTTCTTTCCTCAGTGGAGATAACTACTAGCTTATTGATCTAAGATCAAGCCCTGTGATTCTATAAGTGAAACGAGTCAGGCACAGAAAGAGAAATATCACGTTCTCACTTATTTGTGGGAGCTAAAAATAAATAAATAAATACACAAAAAACGGGGGTGGGAGAGAAGAAGATACAACAATTACAATTCCTTGAAGTTGATACAACAAGCAAACAGAAAGGAGGTTGTTGGGAGGGAGGGGGGAGAGGTAAGAGGGAGGGAGTTTTCGGTAATGGGCCACAATAATCAACTACATTGTATATTGACAAAATAAAATTTAATAAATAAATAAATAAAATAAGATCGAGCCCTGTGATTCTGAGCTCTCCCTTTCTAAACAATATGGCTTTGGTGCCCAGAAAGATGTCAGCAAATATTATCTGAAAAAGTCATTTGACAAATAATTACTTTTGCCTATCTTAGTGCAACGAAAAGCCAAAGAAGAGGAAGAACGTGCTATGGAACAGGAACACATAAACAAAGGTCTCAAAGAACTTAACTGTGAAGAGAAGCAGAATTTTGCAAGGTATGATGTTGTTTTCTTTATTATCATTTGCTACCTAAAAAACAGATTTTTAACATGGAGAGAAGACAGTGTGCCAATATTCATTCATTATTAATATTATTTTACAATAGTATTATACATGTCCTTCTAGAAGCTCGAAGCAGTTTACAAAATTCCATGTAAAAATAGGCCACAACTATCAAGGTAAATTTAAATTCTATTGCCATTATGTACGTTCTGATTATACACATTAGTTAAACTGGACGAACATCTTGAAAAATAAAACAAATGTGCAACAATATGAAAAAATAGACATCAACCTTAAATCCTAATGAAATAACAAGAATATTTTTCCTTCATGAAGTAAATCTTGGAATATTGGGTGGCCTAATTAGCTAGATAAGCAGAAAGAGTTTATAGGTACAGGTTTCCATGCAAATGTCCCCAGGAGGATTTTTCCAGCCTCACTGAACTAGAAAATTAAGACGCTCTGGGAAATACCACTAAGATGCTTTGGGAAATACCACTGCCCTCCTCTGGCAGGCTTTTGTGCTGGAATTAGCTAATGTCCTTCTTATCACCATAGTCAGGCTCTGGTGAAAGAAACAGGCAGCCGCCTCCTTGCAGTTTTCTCAGATCATAGCAGTCCCTTCCCACCGATGGCCATGACACCCAATTCAGGCTCCTCTAAAGCTGGTCATCTGCCTGTCCCCTGGGGCCTGTCTTTTGACTTACTCACAGTTGGTACATAAAATAAGCTTTTTTATTTCTAGACAGACTATGGTTTATGTACCTAAGCCTATCAAGAGTTTGGGGGTACTAACATTATCTGGACTACCCTACTGAGTTCCTGCTATAGCCTCTGCTCTGGATGTCTTTCCTGTTACGCTTCTCCCTGTGTAACGGAGATGTAAAAAAGAATTACGCAATTACTCAAAGCACTGTGTATGCATTGAGAGGCCCAGAAGGACTGCACTTCAGTAATTTCCCCATTAGGAGGAGAAAACTGAATGTGACAGCCCCGATTCAAAGTTAGCTTCTCCCTTTTATTGTAAAGACAAGGAAGTTTCAGAAGAAAATTCAGTTGATTTAATCATTACAAAGAACACAAGGACATGGGCAGAGTTATGGCTAAGTATAGTTTTAACAATGGAAACTAGTAACATCAGTGAAGTAAACAAAGTGACATTCCATAATGCAATTTGCAAAAGGTTAAGTCGGTCCACCAACAAAAGCCTGTTCTTAGCAAACTCTTTCTTTTTCCTACAGCAATTTCCTCAGTATGTTTACATAACAATCAAGTAACTTTCTCAATATATCAATCAGTAGGTTAACATCTGTCCTTTGAGCCAGCAATTTTGCTGTGTTACAATTCTTTATCTACAACATAGACTTCAGCCTGGGGAAAGTTTCCTGTCTTTTGCAAGCTTAACATTTCTATATGTAATTTTAAAAAGTTAGGTTGTACCTGAAACCACAGGGCTTTGGAAGCTAGGCCCTGTGAAATACATTTGCTTTATAAATGTTAGTATCCTCCACACTGTCCTTTTCGTTTTTGAAAAGTCTATTGATGGAGATTTGAGGAGGACTCAATACACACCACCATGCTTTTCTGCCCAACTTCTGAATCATCTGAGAAATAAAAAGAAAAAGTGTGATCAGAAGGTATTACAGCTACCTATTATTGCATAACAAAATACCCCAAAATCTGTGGTTTAAAGCAATTTATGACTATTTCTTATGATTCTGTGAATTGATAAAGCTCAGTGGGTGGTTGCTTGGTGTATATCATGGTTGATGTCAGATGTTGACTGAAGCTATATTCAGCAGAAGGCTTGATGACAGTGTACACATATATTAGTCAGTTTTCTGTTGCTTCTAACAGAATAACTGAAAATAGGTAATTTATAAAAAAATGAAATTTATTTCTTACAGTTTTGGAGGCTGGGAAGTTCAAAGTCAAGAGGGCATGTCTGGTGAGGGCCTTTTTCTTGGAGATTATTGAATAATCTCAAAGTCATCAGCAGAGGTCTATATTTGAGAGTACCTATCAGATTTTTTTTTTTTTTTTATCTTTTACATGAACTTCTTTGCCAGAAATAACACTCTGGGATTTGTAATTACCTTTTAAAAGCAGTATCAAAATAAATCAATTTACTGTAGCATGGTTAAAGACATGATGGACAAAAAAATTTGTTTATTTCCATGGCCTACAATAATTTTTTATAAAAGCCATAACTGTGATGATAATATATACCAAGACATATCAGAATTTTAGGAATTTCATATAATTTTGGAACCCACATTAATAACACATTTATATAAATATAAAGTTACGTATCGAGAAAAAAATTAAAATTTTTAAGTCAGTTTCTTTAAGTAATCCAAATGCCTAATAAAGACATAAAATTTGTTTCTTTTTTTGTGTGTAGTTTATTCAAAAGGTGAACACAAATTTTTTTATCTTTTTTATTAATATTACATGAAAATCTTGTTTAAAAGAGAAAACTAAATTCTATTTTTGTACCAGGGTACTGTTACTATTAAAGCCAATTTTAATAAAACTTTATAAACAAATTCATCCAGTCTCAGTTTCAACCACATAAGACAAGATTTTTACAAACCTTTATAACCTCTTACAATTTTCTCCCAACTATATGCATTTAGTTTGTCTATAACATTTTTTTATTCTTTTAACTTGAAACAACTTTTTAATATCCTCTAAACTAAACAAATTTTCCCTTTAACAAAAATTACATCCTCGTGCCTTTTTTATAAACTTCTTTACCAAAAACACATTTTATTTCCCTCACATCTAATTTTTTATACACTCTCTATGTAGAATTTTTTTGTAGCAGTTTTAATTACATATATTAACTACAATTTTATCTCTTAGTAACCCTAACTTCCAGTGAAAACCGTAGGAAACAAGCAATTTTGAACTCTTTTATATCAATATTTGTAGGTGAAAACCATTTTCTAATTTCTTTTTTTTTTTTTTTTTTTTTTAAAAAAATGACCGGGAAGGGGATCTTAACCCCTGACTTGGGGTTGTCAGCACCACACTCAGCCAGTGAGCGAACCGGCCATCCCTATATGAGATCCGAACCCGGGGCCTTGGTGTTATCAGCACCGCATTCTCCCGAGTGAGCCACAGGCCGGCCCCCATTTTCTAATTTCTGAATGACTTAGACATTTATGATTACCTGTTGCTTAATTTAACATGACTTTCAGATTTCAAATTACTGAGATTTTTTTGAAATTGTGACAAATTTACTAATAGACATTTATCCCATTTACCTTTTTAAAAAATGTGTTCACTCTTAACAATTATACTTGAATTGCTCATAGAAAGCAAAGCTAGCCATTTGTTATTATTATTTTTTTGATAAAAGCAAAACCAAGTTAAATTTTTATCTATTAGTTTAAGCAAGACCTTTGAGATACTGAATAACAGGTATCCTTCCCCTAGCCATCCTGGGTCGCAAGTACCAATGTGGCAGCCAGGGTGGCTAGGGCCTGTCTGGATCCTACATTTATATACCAGGGGTAAAGCCTAGGGCAGAGAGCAGAGCTGTGAAAACAATGTCTAAAGGATATTCCTCTCCCAGCATAGCCAGGAGGCAGAGCTAGGACAGGGAGGATGAGACTCTTTTGGGCTTGGCTTGTTCTGCAGCTGGTGGCCTGTGTGCTGTGGACACATAAGTCCCCAGGCCTCACCATGGCCACCTGTCTAGACCCCCGAATTTAGAGGCTCAGGACCAAAGGCAAGCTAACAAGGCAATGTGTGTAAGGCTTTGAAGGAAGCCAGCTTTTAGGGCTTTTGAAGGTCCTCACAGCTTTAAGCCCACAGACAAATTAAGCAGATATTAAAATTATCACAGAAGTGACAATTTTATGACCTTAAAACAGTAGAGACAGCATAAATCTGCTTTGACCTCTTGACCTTGGCAATTAAATTGTCTAAATTAAATTCTGAAAACATTTCTATTTCACCAACAACTTTTATTTTATTTTATTTTATTTTTTTTTAAAGATGACCGGTAAGGGGATCTTAACCCTTGACTTGGTGTTGTCAGCACCACACTCACCCAGTGAGCTGACCGGCCATCCCTATATGGGATCCGAACCCGGGGCCTTGGTGTTATCAGCACCGCACTCTACCGAGTGAGCCACGGGCCGGCCCCTCACCAACAACTTTTAAAATTAGCTTTATTTATTAAAGATTACTGAAGTCATGTGAACTTGAAAAGCATTTAGGCTTATTTATTTAATTTAGGAGTACACACTATTTATAATCCAATTTGGTACCATGTGGACAATATACAAACACGTGTATAGATGTAAACATACATGTAGACACAACATATAGCTTATATATGTATACTTGTGTACACAAAAACATAGAAACAAATAAAGATCTTATAGCTTTCATTTAAAATCTTAGTTATGAGACAGATTTAATATAAAACTCACTAGTTAAAAAAATCAGTTGGATTTAAATCTTGTCTCTATACAAGAGACAAGTTAAGGCTTATTTGTCCCATTTGGCTGAAGCCCTCACCTAAAGCAAGGTAGCACACTTACATTTCAAAGCACAGAGAAAGATTGCAATCCTTTCCAAGAACGAGTTTGGGTATACCAGAGATACAGAGGAAGATTTTAAACAAGTGAAACAAAATACAGAGAGAAATAGACTTAAAAATATATATATTCAGACAAAACCAAAGAGATGCAAAGAAGCCACCTCAGAATCCAGAGTCCGTCAGCACACTAGCTGCCAAGGGGCTATTCATTTAGATCAGGAGAGAAGTTAAACAACAAAAGTTCTAAATCATTATAAACTAAAACTTTAAAGCAAAAGCAAATCTAAACAAATGATTCAAAATCTGAACAAATAAGCACATATGAGACTAAAGTCTCCAAAAGAGAGAGGAAAAATGCACTCCCCTCACCCCCCTACCAAGATCCAGACTGTTCCCAGTTACAACTTAAAGATGGAAAATAAAGGCTATATATGAGGCAGGGACAGAAGGATCACAAATGTGCACCCCCAAAAGATCAAGAGTTATACAAATAATTTAAAACAAAATATTTTAAATTAACTTTTATAAATGATTTTCTCCTGAGGTAAAGGATTTTTGCAATGGGTCTAAACTCTGCTTCAAATCCATCCCCTGTTCAATTGCTGTTAGCTAGTTCAAGGTGTTACGGAAATGGACTTGGCAAGGAAGTGACCAACACTCAGAGGGTTGGAGAGTCAGGTATTTTTATTACTCTGGCCAACCCAGACAAGCTAAGGCTCCAAAAATCTGAACCCCAAGCTCAGGTTTTACAGGCCTTTTTATAGGCAGACTCTTCCGGGTTTTAGGTTTCAGTTTCTCAACACACATCTGAAGCAGGCAGCTGCAAGTTTCAGCTTCTCAGAACACACGTGGTCTCAGCAGATAAGCAAGCATGGTTGCAGAAGTGAGGAATGCAAGCAGTTGATTAACTGCTAGGCTGAATTCATATGGCCTTGTAGATAAACAAACTTGGTTACAGAGGCATTACAAAGGCAAGGCAAATTTTTAATTTTGAATTTTCCCAACAAAGGGACTGGTTCCCTCCCTGACTGGGAATCGAATCCAGACTGTAGTGGTGAGAGCACCAAGTCCTAACCGCTAGGCGACCTGGGAGATGTGTTTTTGTTGCAGCTCAAGCAGGCAACTTGAGCACACAAAGTATTTTAACTGTTTTAAATCTAATTTTTGCTTTTTAATCTTGCCAAGAATTTTTAAAGCTAGTTGTTATATTAATCTTTTTATAGGTACATATAAGACAGCTGTTTAAGACAAGAGCTCTCTCTAAAAACAGGTTTTCTTTTTCTTTATGGGCTCATAGCTGCAATCAGCCCAGTTCTACAGAACATAGCCAAAGGGCTGCAAGGGGGAATTGAGTTTGTATTACCCATTTAATAAACAGATGTTTTGACCAAGTGTTATTTTCTAAAAACATTTGAATGCACACACAAAAGAAAGAGCAAGAGACACATGCTTGCCGTCTCATTCTGGACCCTGAGCATTATCCCTTTAATGGGGCATCCTGTCAAGACTCACATTCATCCCTGGCTGTACCAATCACCTTTTATCTACTCAAGGCAGAGAGGCCTGACCTCTGGTCAGTAATCAGGAGAGTGTAGCTCAGCCTAGTCAAGATAAAATGAATAGCCACCCCAAGTCAGGCCTGCCTAACTTCCTCTGGCAATTCCTCCAGGGTCTGCTGGACAGACAACCAACAAACACAGAATGAACATACACATATACACATAACCCATCAAACCCAAATTAAAACCAAACCAAAACCAATACAGTCTTTTACAGTTTAGTCCAATTGCCCCCAAAATAAGGGAGATCCCTTATACCAAAAAACGAAATCTTATAGCAAAAGGATTAATTCCTTGGTGTTATCACATGCAAGGCTGTTACTTACCAAAGCACTTCCCTAGTCTTAAGCTGATCTTTTCCACTGCAAAGTTCTGGGAAGCACAATCAGCCCCCAGTGCCTGGTCCAGTGCCTGGCGCACAGCAGGGCCTTCCAGACCCATCCCTGAGCAAATCACATGGGTGGCCTTTTGATGGTATGTAGGAGCCCACAGCTGACCAGGGCCTGGGGTACCATGGAAAAGACACCCAAAAAGAGGTGTAAAACCCCTGTATGGGCCACCAAATTTGTTACCGAACCAAAAGGGTATCCATTGTCTGCTGTGCCAAATGACTAAACAATCTTTTATGTGAAAGTTTGCAGTGATGTTCGATCTCTGTACCGGCCAGCTGCCAAAAAACCAAAACAAAAACAAGCAAAAACAAAAACAAAAAAAAGTTTGCAGTGATAAAGAACAGCATTTATTTGAGTGGTCCATCAGAGGGGACCAAGGCAGACAAAGGAGCTTAAAGACCTTGAATTCCCGAATTTCTTAAAATCACAAGCATTTATAGAGCAAAACCGTGAATAGGGGTCCCAGGAGCCATATGATTGGTTTGGGGTGAAGTTTAGCACAGTATCCCTGGTATCTTGACTAATGTCCTCCTTGACTCAGGTCTAGAGGATACGTTCTTCAAAGCAGGCTTTTAGTTGATAGCAGTTCTGCAAAACAACTCAAGATCGTGATATTATGTTAAGCCATTTATTGAGGAATAAACATCTGGTGGCCCTGAGATCTCCTTAAGGGGAGCTATATGCTTAACTAACTTTATTCTTATGTTGAGCTTTATGTTTACTCCCAGGAATTCAGCCTGATTATCTTCCTTTAGCAACTCTGTGCCCCCGGCCTGCTCTGGCTGGGAGTATAGAGATAGCTTAGGGAAAATATCAGGGGTCTGCCCCATTTCAAAAGTTGTCAAATTCATGAAAACATAAAGAAGAATGGTGACTACCAGGGGCTGGGGAAGAGGGGGAAAAGGGAAATTCTTATTAAATGGGTGTAGAGTTTAAAATGCGCTAGATAGGGGCCGGCCCGTGGCTCACTCGGGAGAGTGTGGTGCTGATAACACCAAGGCCGCGGGTTCGGATCCCATATAGGGATGGCCGGTTGCTCACTTTGGTGAGCGTGGTGCTGACAACACCAATCCAAGGGTTAAGATCCCCTTACCAGTCATCTTTCAAAAAATAAAAATAAAAATAAATAAATAAATAAATAAAATGCGCTAGATAAAAAAGTTCTGGAGATCTCTTTCACCACAATATGAATATACCTAACTACTGAACTTTACACTTAAAAACGATTAAGACGGTAAATTTCGGTATGTGTTTTTTACCACAATTAAAAAAACATACTATAAATAAGAATAAATGTGTCATATAACAAAAATGTGGCTTGTATATGCAAGAAATTGTCCTTTAATACTGAACAGAATGATAAAATGAGTTATCCACCCATTCCCCAGCAGTGCTAGTGCGCTGCAGCCTTCCCCTGCAGGGGCATAGCCCTTTGATGGAGAGCAGAATGGGAAAACAGGCAGGTCAGCTCCAGGAGGAAGTGGGAAAAGTTAACTGAACATGCATGTTTATTCTCTCCAGTTTAGCAATAGATAAGTCACTTCTTTTTTGCAGAAGAGTGAGGAAGGGGATGGAGACAGAACAAGGACTCTCTCCATGTTTTGTGCGGGGAAGAAGCATTCTCTCCCCAAAATCAGTATTTGTTGTAAGAGGATATGTTAATGATTATTGTGTAAGAAACCCATTATTGAGTTTTTCATCTATTTCTTCTCCACTCATCTTGATTTTAATGGGAGTTTTAATTTCGCTTCACAAATTATATTTTAGTTTGAATGCTCTAAATAAATCTAACTGCTTACTTTTATAATTTTATACTTTGACATTTCTAATACTTTAGACGCTACAATTTAGCCCAGGAGTACAGGAAGCAACTTCAGATGCAAATATGCTACCAGCAGCAGACCCGAGAAGCAGAGAAAGAAGAGAAACGCCAAGAGTATGAAGCAGGGTTAGCAGAAAACAAGATTTGCCTGGAAAAGATCCAGGACATCCTGTCCACCCATCAGTTGCTGCCTCGAAACATTCATCCCATGCGGAGGGCATGCCCTGATAAGCTTCCACCATAGTTTCATAACCATCAATACATCTTTCTCTGTCTTTTAATATTTTTAGCTACAGTGTGCTTGTATGTTTCTTTTAACTCATGATAAATTGTTCTTTTTTTCTCTGAGTTTGTGCAATTTATTATATATAATTTTCTTCCTTCAAATAAACTTGTTTCTTTTTAGGATTTCATGGAGACTTACAACATGTGAAAAATGCCCTCACCTGTCCAATGCCAAAGGATGGACATGGAGACATGAGGTACAGCAAAGCGAGACTTTAACTACGGCCTTCTAAGGTTCAAGTGTCTGAAGGGCAGGCACATGGAAAAGGGCTGTAGCAAGCAATTTACTTCCTAGTACACAAGTCCTTCCTCCTCTTCCTCATTGGCTGATTACTATGGGGTGCACAATCGTCCAGAACAATGGCTAAAATTTTTTACCCCCCTTGCAAGGAATTCCTTTGTCTGGGGGCTCAGGACAAGCCCACAAAAAAGGTCCACCTAAGCCCTGTGAAGGGAGAAACACCAGGGAATGAAGGAAACAATAGGTGCTAGTAACTAATTACCATCTCAATAAAACACCCTCAGATAAGTCAATTCTGAAAATGAATCACTTAGATTATTTTCTTTTTTTTTCTTTTTTCTTTTTTTCCTTTTTGTCTTTTTTACTGACCGGCAACGGGCTCGCAACCCTCGGTGTTGCGCCCGCACCGTGCTCAGCCAGTGAGCAGGAACCGGTCTCCCCATGGGATCCGAACCCTCGCGGCACACTCTCCAGTGCGCCACCGGGCCGGCCCTTAGATTATTTTCTTACACAACATATAGCAGTTTTTTCCTGACTTGTCCCCTATGTCTCCATTTTTCATTCACTTATTAACAGCTACATTTTCTAACATCTATCTACACATATGTCCATTTCCTTTTCCCTCCTTTCTCTTCTCTCTCATATACATAATTTAGTGTTAACTGGGCATTTTTGCAGGCAGAACTGGTACCAACAGCCACTCTCATTAACCCACCTATTCAGTCATTAAATATTTTCTGAGTGCCTCCCAGGTGCTAGATCTTGAGACTTCAGCAGAACAAAAAAAATAACCCTTTGCTCTTGTGGAGCCTACATCCTAGTGGAGGGAAACAGATGATAAGCCTTAAGTGCTATAAAGCAGGAAATGTCAGGCATGCTGTTTCATTTATATGTGATGGTCAGAAAAGGCCTCTCTGAGCAGCTGACGTTTGAAGAAAGATCTGAATGAAGTATCCATGGGGTATCTGGGGGGAAAACATTCCGGGCAGAGGAAAGAGCCAGTGCAAGGGCCCTGGGGCAGAAGCCTGCTTAGTGTATTTGAGGCATAGTATTTGCGCTGGAGTAGAGGGAGTGGGGAGTGGTAGAAGATTAATCTGAAAGGTAGTGGAGGCCAGATGATATAAGGCCTTGGAGCTATGGTAAAGACTAGCTTTTCTTTGACTATAAGAAGTTGTTACAGGGTTTTCAGCAGAGGAGTAACACCATATGAGTAAAAAGGTTGCCAGGTTCTATGTTGAGAATAGACATAGCAACAGGTATGTCAGTTAAGAAATGATTGCCACAATCCAGGTGAAAGGTGATGGTGTGAAAGCCAGCCTTCAAGATGGCTCCTAATGATCCTTTCCTTTTGTATTCATGCCCCACAACACTGGATCATGGCTGGCCAGTGTGACCAAAAGAATACTGCAGAAGTGACAGGGTATAACTCCCAAGACAAGGTCATGAAAGACACTGTAGCTTTTGTCTTAGTCTCTTGGATTGCTCCCTCTGAGGGAAGCCAATCTGCCCTTTATGCTAGTATGGACAGGATGCTCAAGAAGCCCTCTGGAGAGACCCAAGTGGGGAGGCACTGAAGCCTCCCATCAAAAGGCAGCACCAACTTGCCAGCCATGTGCGTCAGCAACCTTGGAAGAAGATCCTTTAGCCCCAGCACCATTTAGGCATTCGATGACTGCAGCCCTGGCTCATGCCTTGACTGTAATTTCATGAGACTCTGAGCCAGAACTCCTTGGCCAAGCTGTTACCTATTCCAGACCCACAGAAACTATGAGATAATAAGTCTACTGTAGTTTTAAGCCAATAAATTTTATCGTGTTTTGTTAGGTGGCAATAGATAACTAATGCTGGGTGGTATCTGGGGCACTTTGAGAGAGATCAGATTCTGACTATATTTTGAAGGAAGAGCCAACTAGATTTGCTGATGGATGGATGTGTTAAATGCAGCGTTTGAAAGAAAGTCAAACATATCTCCATACTTTTGTTCTGAGAAACAAAGCAGTAAACTGCCCTTGTGGTAGGAAACTGCTGACATATCTCTCAAGCTATAAATCTGAGATATTCTCAGGCAAATGAATTCAAAGAAATCAGGAAGTTTCTGGGTCTATATTGTACTTAAGATTTTACTCCTGCTATGCAAAGTGTTTTCCATCTATCAAAGTGTGTTTTGTGGTACACCAGTTTTTGAGAAAAAATAGATTTGGAAAATTCAGACAAAATAGACTTTAAGCCAAAAAAGTTTACAGGAGATAAAGAAGGACATTAACTTAAATAACCTAGATGAAGTGGACAAATTCCCAAAAGTATAAAATCTACCAAAGTTAAACCACAAAGTAATAGAAAAATCTGAATAGAGCTATATAAGGAGATTGAATTAGTAACCAAAAATCTCCTGACACATATCTTCATAAGTAAATTCTACCAAATATTTTAAAGAAGAACCAATACCAATCCTCGTAAACTTTTCCAAAAAATTGGAAAGGGGGGAACAAGTCCTAACTCATCCTACGAAGCCAGCATTACCCTTATACCAAAACCAGACATAGACATTATAAGTAAAATACATACCAATATACCTTATGAATTTTGATGCAAAAATCCTCAACAAAATACTAGGAAGCCAGAATCAGCCAGCATATTAAAAGATTATATAGCATGATCAAGAGAGACTTTTTCTGGAATGCAAGGATGGTTCAACCTGTGCAAATCAGTCAGTGAAATATACTACCTTGACAGAATGAGGTAAAAAAAAAAATCACATGATCATCTGAATTGATGCAGAAGAAGCATTTGACAAAATCCAAGACACTTTCATGATAAGAACTCTCAACAAACTAGGAATAGAAGAAAACTACCTGAACATAACAAAAGCCATATGTGAAAAACTCAACAGTGAAGATCATACTCAATGGGAAAAGACTGACAGCTTTGCCCTGAAGATCAGAAACATGGCAAGTGTATTAATTCATTTCTAATAACAAAATACCTGGAACTGGTAAGAAAAAAAAAAAAACTATTGCTTACAGTTTCAGAGTCCTAAGTCTAGGGAACACATCTGGTGAGGTGACTCTTCAGCAATGCAGGGTGTCACATGGCAAGAATTACAGAGCAGAGAGAGAGAGAGACTCTTGTGCTCTCCTTTTTGAAGCCCTCAGAGCCATGCATATGACCACCATTATTAATCCATTCATTACAGCATGGTCCTACAATTTAATAACCTCTTCAAGGCCCCACCTTTCAATTACCATAATAGGATTTCCCATCCTCTTAACACTGTCACAGTGGGGGATCAAGTTTTGGGGGTACACTCAATCCAAGGCAGAAAGGAAGCACACTTTTGCTACTTCTTTCATCATACTACTGGAAGTTATAGCTAGAGCATTTAGGCAAGAAGGAGAAATAAGAGGCATCTAAATTGGAAAAGAAGAAGTAAAATGATTTCTATTCAAAGATCATATGCTCTTATATATGGAAAACCCTAAAGATTCCACAAAAAACTGTTAGAACTAGTAAGCAAATTCAGCACAGTAGCAGGATACCATCAACATACAAAAATATGTTGCATTTCTATACACTAAAAACAAGCAATCTGAAAATTACAAAAACAATTCTATTTACAATAGCATCAAAAACAATAATACAATTATGTATCAATTTTTTTTAAAAAAATTCTTTTTTAAAAATAAAATACTTAGGAATTATCTTAAGCAAGGAGGTTTAAATACTTGTACAACAAAACCTACAAAGCATTTGTGAATAAAATTAAAGAAGATATAAATGAATGGAGACAATCATGTTTATGGACTGAAAGCCTTCATATCATTGTCAGTACTATCCAAAGTGATCTGTAGATTCAGTGCAATCCCTATGATAATCCCTATGATGCTTTTTTTTTTTTTTTTTGGCAGAAAAGTCCATCCAAAAATTCGTATGGAAACTCAAGAGACTCTGAGTAGCCAAAACAATGTTGAAAAAGAAGAACAAAGCTGGAAGACTCACACTTCCTGATTTTAAAACTTACCACAAAGCTACAGTAATCAAAACAGTGTGATACTGGCATGAAGACAGACATGTACACTAATGGAGTAGAACAGAGAGCCCAGAAATAAACCTTCTCATATATGGTCAAATGATTTTTGACAAGGGTACCAAGACCATTCAATAGGGAAAGGACAGTCTTTTCAATAAATGGTACTCACTAAAATGGATATCCGCATGCAGAAGAATAAAGTTGTACCCTTACCTAAAACCATATACAATATTTAACCCACAATGGATAAATGACCTAAATGTAAGATGTAAAACTATAAAACCCTTAGAAGAAAACATAATGCAAAAGCCTTACAACATTGAATTTCATAATGATTTATTGGATGTGACATTAGAGGAACAAGCAACAAAAGAAAAAATAGACGAATTGGTTTCATTTTTAAATGTGCATATCAAAAGACAATATCAACACAGTAAAAAGGCAGCCCACAGAATTGGAGAAAATATTTGCAAATTGTGTATCTAATAAGGGATTAATATCCAGAATATGTAGAGAACTCCTAAAACTCAACAACAGCAACAGAAAAACAATTTAAATATGGACAAAGGACTTGAATAGATGTTTCTCCAAAGAAGATATACAAATGGCCAATAGATACATAAAAAGATGTTCAATATTACTAATCATGAGGGAAATCCAAATCAAAACTACAATGAGATGTCACCTCACACCCATTAAGATGGCTGCTATTAAAAAAAGGAGAAAAAACCCAGAAAATAACAAGTGTTGATGAGAATGGTGGGAATGTAAAAAGGTGTATCTGCTGTGGAAAACAGTATGGTGGTTCCTCAAAAAATTAAAAATAGAATTACCATACAACCCAGCAATTCTACTTCTAGTTATATACTGTAAAGAATTGAAAACAGGGTCTCAAAGAGATATCTGCACACCCATGTTTACAGCAGTATCATCCATAATTCATTCATATTCATAGCATATTATTCATATTCATAGCAGTATTATTCACTCATGTTCATAGCAGTATTATTCATCTAAACCTTGGAAGCAATCCAAGTGTCCATCAACAGATGGATAAGCAAAATGTGGCATATACATATAATGAAATAGTATTCAGCTTTAAAGAAGAATGAAATTCTAACAAATGCTACAACATGAATGAACCTTGAGGAAATATGGTAAGTGAATTAAGCAAGTCACAAAAAGACAAATACTGTATGAATCCATTTATATGAGGTATTTACAGTAGTAAAAAATCATAGAGACAGAAAGTAGAATGTTGGTTCCCAGGGGCTGGGACTAGTGGGAAATAGGGAGTTAATGTTTAATGGGTATCGAGTTTGAATTTTACAAGATGAAAAGAGTTATGGAGATGGATGGTGGTGATGGTTGCATGACATTCTGAATGTATTTAATACTTAGAACAGTACACTTAAAATTATTAAGATGATAAATTTTTTGTTATGTGTATTTTAACATAGTATTTAAAAACGGGGGGGGGGGACCTACTGCACAATAACTCTACACACTCACCAAAATGGGTTAAATGAAAAAGACAGGCAAACAAGTATTGGTGAGAATGTGGAGCAATAGTAACTCCCATACACTGCTGGTAAGAATGTAAATTTGGACAATCGCTTTGGCATACTATTAAGCAGTATGTACTAAAGCTGAATATATACATACTCTATGATCCAGAAATTCCACTCCTAGATATTTACCAACAGAAATGAATACACTTGTGCAATAAATGATACATACAAGATTATTCATAGAAGCACTATTTAAAATAACCCAAACTGGAAATAACCCAAATGCCCATCCACAGCAGAACTGAGAATACTACACACAATGGGAATGAATAAATTTTGCTATATGCAAAAGGCATACTGATGAGCAAAAGAATTCAGACACAGAAGAACATGTGCTATGAAGTTCCATTTATAAAGAGCTTGAAAGAAGGTTAAACTAACTTTTGGTGTTAGAAATCAGCTGGGTGACTAACCTTGTGAGGAAAGTGACCAGAGGCGATACATGAGAGGGCTTCTGGGTGCTAATTTGGGTGGCAGCTATTTAGTATATTCACTTTGAGAAAATTATTCAAATAATGCACTTGAGAATTATGCACAGGGGCTGGTCAGCTCAGTTGGTTAGAGTGCTGCCTTGCAACACCAAGGTCAAGAATTTGAGTCCCCATACTGGCCAGCCACAAAAAAAAAAAAAAAATTGGTCATGATCCTGGCTTATGGAGTTTTACAGGGTAAATCTAATATTCGGAGGCTACTATCATGTCTCTGTCACTTACTGTCTGTGGAGTATATTAACATTTATAAAGCAAATGTATTTCACAGGGCCTAGTTTCCAAAGCCCTGTAGTTTCAGATATAACCTAACTTTTTAAAATTACATATGGAAATGTTAAGCTTTCAAAAGACAGGAAAATTTCCCCAGGCTAAAGTCTCTGAGGTAGATAAAGAATTGTAACAAGCAAAATTGCAAACTCAAGGACAGACATCCTTGGAGCAGGTTACCTAAAGTTGCTTTATTGTTATACAAAAATACTGAGGAAACTGCTGTAGGGAAAGACAGTATTTGCTAAGAACAAGCTTTTGTTGGTGGATCAACTTAACCTTTTGCAAATTGCATTATGGAATGTCACTTTGTTATTTCACTGATGTTACCAGCTTCTATTGTTAAACTACACTTAGCCATAACTCCACATATGTTCCTTTTCTGTAACTTTCTGGCCTGAAGAATAAATACTGAGACAGAACCCCAGTTCAGGGTTCATTTCCCAAGGAGGAAATGCCTGTCTCTTGAGGGTTCCAGGAAATTAACCCCTTCAGGGTTTCTCACTGCTCAGAAGAAATGGGCTTTGAGTAATCCTTTGCATCTCCATCACCCAGGGGGAGAGAGGTGACAACTCTCCAAGTAAACGCCTCTAATTTGTCCATCCACACCAGACCCTTTACTATCAGCTCACTTCATTTTGCCAGGTTGTATAAAACAAGACATTCAGAACTTCAGAGCAGGACACAGTGGGGCCATCACCTCCTTTAATCAGTGCATTCTACTTCATTTAACGCATTTCATAATTGAATGCTTACCCTCCAGTCACATGAAAAAAATGTTGGCACAATTTTCCTGTCCTTGGAAGGCCCTACTGTTCTGTTATAATTTCATAAACAAGACAATGACAGCCTATGTTTAATCTACTTAAGAGGGCATTAACTTTATCACCTTATATTTGCATGTAAATGATCAATGCACTGACTACTTGTGTACACTAGGTACTATTAACAAAAACCTGGCAAAGCCTCTGTTTGGCAGCACTTCATTAGCAGTTAATTTGAATTACTTTATATACTTATAAACAGCTCTGCATTTCCCGAATCATTCTGACTTTTCCCTGTTTCAGATTGACCGTCCTTCCTAACTTTTAGTTATATTAAAATGATCAGTAATGACAGCTTAACTTTGTATAGGACTTACTGTTATGGAACAGAATCAGCAAGGAAGCAGTTGGCACTCAGAGGGTCGGAGAGTCAGGTATTTTTTTCATGCTGGTGGGCCCAGACAAGCTAATGCTCTAAAATCTGGACCCTGAGCTCAGGTTTTACAGGGCTTTTTATAGGCAGACTCTTCCAGGTTTTAGGTTTCAGTTTCTCAACACACATCTGAGACAGGCAGCTGCAAGTTTTGGCTCCTCAGAACTCATGTGGTGTAAGCAGATAAGCAAGCATGGTTACAGAAGCGAGGAATGCAAGCAGTTGATTAACAGCCAGGCCAAATTTATGTGGCCTTGTAGATAAGCAAACTTAGTTACAGAGGCATTACAAAGGCAAGGCAAATTTTTAATTTCAAGTTTTCCCAACATTACCAAGTACCAGCTACCACCCTACTGCTTTTTTTAAAAAGTGTTTACTCACTTAATTCTCACGGCACCTTTTGAGAGAGGTACTATTATTATTGAACCCATTTTATAGCTGAGGAAACTCAGGCATGGCGGTTAAGAAGCTTGCAAGGACCACATGAGTGGTTACGTGTGATATGTCAACCTAAATAACAAACAGAGAGACACTCTCTAAAAGAATAATGAGTTTAACTGGGAAGAGGGCATTTCAATGGGAATTTGTATGCACAGTAAATTATGTGCATATTCAGGGAGGTAAAGGAAGACGAAGAGTTTTAAAGGAAAAACGATGGCGAATTATGTAATTGTTTGGGGATAATTACTCTTAGCTACAAGGACCAGTAAGAAGGATGATACCAGTCAGAGTTTGGTCAGGCAGTTGCTGGGCAGATGTCCTTTAATAAAAAATACTTGTGGGGCCGGCCCGGTGGCGCACTGCTACAGTGTGCCGCTTGAGAGCGCGGCAGCGCTCCCTCTGAGGGTTCGGATCCCACATACAGACCAGCCGCTCACTGGCTGAGCGAGGTGTGGGCGCAACACTGAGGGTTGTGATCCCGTTGCCGGTCCCGGTCCGGTATGGGCGCGACACTGAGGGTTGCGATCTGTTGCCGGTCACGAAAAAAGACAAAAAGGAAAAAAAAAAATACTTGCGATGGCCTCTGTGCAAGGTTGTTGCTTTGCAGAGTCCTTTGTGATACTTCTTGTCATTAGGCAGTTAAACTAAAATTTGGCCTCCATACTCACATACTTGAGCTCTTATGTACAAACCACAACCTAACGTAGTATATAAACAAATTGAAAACCTCACTTAGAAATGAGCCTCTGTAATGACAGCTGAGTGTCAGCCAATCACAGCAGCCAAACTTCAACCACTCAAAGGCAGCCAGCTGTTCAAACTGTGTTCAAATAAGGCAAATGCCAAGCCGTAACCAATCCAGCTGTTTTTATACCACACTTCCGTTTTCTGTACATCACTTTCCTATTTCTGTCCATAAATCTTAACTGACCACACAGCAGCAGTAGAGTCCCTCTGAATCTGTTCTGATTCTAGTGGCTGCCAAATTTGCAAATTGGGGGGGGGGTTGTTTGTTTTTCTTGCTCTATTAAACTTTGTTAAATGTAATTTGTCTAAAGTTTCTCTTTCATCAAGGCATAAGTGCAGGAGAAGTCCTCCCCACCCCCATGGCCTTTCCCTGGCTCTATTTGTCAGGGTTTTTCTTTAGCACAAGGGACTCCATTTTGATTCTGAAAACTTTCAGAAATTATACGTGATCTTTGTCCCCAGTTCCTGGCACAGAGCTCCTAAAACCCTTGGAATTTCCTGAGTGATAGAAGTGTCTTTTGTTATTCATAAGGATCTCCTTCAGAGTGCCCCTGAGTTTATGCTAATGAGGTGATTCAGGGTGGACTAGCTAACTTCAGGATGGTGCTGATCACCAGAAGGACCAAATGGACAGAGGATCGAAACTTTCAGCCCCACCCACTGACCTCCTTGAAGGGCAAGAGTGGGAGGGCAGGGACCGCAGGTAGAGCTCTACAAAAACTGTCAATCGATGGCGTTCGAAGAGCTTCCAGGTTGGTGAACACATCCACGTGCTCGGAGGAAGCAGAGCCTGGAGAGGGCATGGACGCTCTACATTCACCTCCCCATACCTTGCCCTCTGCATCTTTTCCATTGGTCTATCCTGAGTTGTATGCTTCATTATAAACCAGTCAATGTAAGTAAAGTATGTTCCTGAGTTCTGTGAGCAGTTCTAGCAGACTATTGAACCTGAGGAGGAGGTCATGGGAACCTCTGATTTCTAGCCAGTCAGTCAGAGGTATGGGTGGTCCAGAACTTGAGACTGGCCTCTGAATGGAGGCAGTTTTGTGGGACTGAGCCCTTCACCTGTGGGGGCTGTGCTAACTCCAGGGAGTTAGTGTCAGAATTGAATTGAATTGAATTGCTGAACACCCAGTTGGTATCCAGAGAATCAGAGAATTGGTTGTTGGTGTTGCAAAACACCCCATTTAGTAAGTGGTGGTGCTGGTATTTGAACCCAGTCTGATTATGGAGTCTACACTTTTAGCCACTCTGCTGTGCCAGCTGTCTACAATGGTGGTACAGGTAAAATCAATGAATTGTAGTTTTTAGAGCTTAAAACCCATTACAAATATTTTAGTCAGTTTTCTTTATTTTGTAAATAAAGAAACAGAAGCCCAAAGAAGTCTCCTATTTCTTGGTTCAGCACTTTTTCCATCACATACCATCATGATTTCTCACCAAAATCTAATTTGGTATCAAAGTAAGCAGTATGTCCTTTAAGGCTTGCTGCTTAGGCTGTTAGCATGAGGTTATTTTCACTTCGTTTTCATCACTTTGTGGTCTCTGTCCAAACCTTTATGTTTGCTAACATAGCATTTTGGTGTAAATCCATCAATTACGTTAATGCATGCACATTCCGTAAATTACACATGGGCACCAATATTTTTCCTTCTATAAACCATCCTTCTGATATTTTGATCACCTTATATAAACAGGGCAAGCAGCCTCTCAGAATATAGATGAGAATTTCACCTAACAAAAAGAATAGATTCCTATGTAGAGAAGCCCCCGAGATAATTGGAAAAGGGTGTTTTAGCATACTTAGTACAGAGAACAATAAAAAGAGGTGACTCTATGCAGGCCTCCTGTGAGGCTGTCAGCTGGATGAGGGCTCTGGGAGCCTAAACTGCCTCCAAATGTCAATTCTTTTCTATAAAGTTCTAGGATGTGGGTTTTGGACAGAAGCTGAGGGGCATTAGCTTAGTGCTCCCAAGCATAGTGTTGTGGGACTTTTATTTAAAATGGCTTTGTAGAAACGGTTCTGGGAAAATGGACATAACGAGACAGTTTTGGGCTAGGTTCTTGCCCCACAAATCATTGATCAGCTGTGTGTGACCTCAGGTTGGACTTTTTGGGACTCACTTTTCTCACCTAAAAACTGAGGTGGTTCTAGAGCTAGGAGGGACCTGAGAGGGTATCTAGTCCAAATCTTTCACTTTATAGCTGAGGAGCTGTCTTGGGTTGAGTGCTCCCACAAGCAGAGCCCGAGATGAGAATGTGGGCACAGTTAAATTACTTGGCAGGTGATCCAGGAAAGAGAAGTGTGGGGGTAGTGAGGGTTGGGTGAGGAGAACCACTACAAGAATGAGTTATAGTGTGGTTACCACTGCAGGTGACTGGGTCACATTCCACATGGGGACCTTCTGAGCAACTATGTAGAAAGCCTTTCAGATTTGCAGTGCACAAGGCTGGAGGCTGGGGACTTTCACTTCCCACTAGTGCCCTCTTTGGTTGAGTGTTGTCCCAAGGAGCACTGTCTCCCCCATGACCAGATGGGGAGGGTAAGGAGTCTGTTGAGAGAGCCCTGAAGCAATAAAGCAGAGTGATGCATGGGCACATGCTTGTTGGGGCTCAGAAAATTGTACCCTAAAATATGACACTCTGACATGCTGAACTAAAGAAGCAGCCACAACTTCTTTCTCTGAACTTCCCCCACCTGTGTCTTTGATCCTCTTTCCTGAAGCACTGGCAGGGACTCTCTCTGAAATTTTCTTATCTGACTAAGAAAACTTCTTTCCAAAAGAAATGCAATGGCTTTAAGACCCCCACCCTAGGAATCTCATTATGTAACCAGGAAAGATCAACCACCAGAGAAGAGACTGGGAGTTACAGTCAGGCTTTTCATCCATTTTTCTGAGGGCAGCTATCAGAGATTAACTGTGGGCTACATCTGCATAACAAAACAGCCTTGGTTCACAATGAAGTTCCACCCCTCACTTTCCCACCACCTTCCCCAGAGCTCAGAGGAACTTCCTCTCAAGCTCATTCATTTCCCCTGAAAATAATTTACTCCTACAACACCCACTTCCTTCTCCCCAATGAAGAGGGTAATTAAGTGGCAATCATCTGGCCCCTCCTTTGAGTCTCATACTTTGTGTGTAGCTCCCATGTCCACATGCATGTTAACAAAAATTTGTATGCTTTTTCCTATTAACCTGTCTATTGTCAGTTCATTTTCAGTGAAACTTCAGAGGGTGGGGGGGAAGCTTTCCCTTGACCTCTACATGCTTGAGGTTGACCCTGGGACCCTGTAAGGAACCATGTACCCAAATAGTGCTAGAATCAGGTGGACAGAGGGGAGAAGTGATGTAGGACACAGCAAGGCCAGAGAAGTTATAAGAACTTATGATTTGACCAACAGCACCCAGCAAAAACCATGTGCCTTTTGTGCATTTTTAAAATATGTATATATGTTTTCTTAAAGCTGGACCAAGTCTTAGACAACTTTGGTGATGCCAAGCCTTCAGCACCAGGCTTTGCCCAGAGAAAGTCTTCGGAAAATTTTCCTAATATGTTGTGGGGGTGAAAAAAGAAAAGGATCAGTGTCCAGAGTGTTTCTGATTCTTTATCACCCAGGCCCCAAGAGGGCCAAGCAAAGCTGAAATGGGATAATGCCAAGGCTGAGAGAGACAGGCCGCAGACATGCCTGAGATGGACAATGGGCTGGAGCTGACTGTCAGTGGCTGGAGAACCCTGACCATAAGGAGGCCATGCAAGCCCTGACACAGGTGGGCATTTGGGCTAAGAGATATTGTAGAGAAAAATATAACTTTAACATGCGCAATTTGCTTCTGTACTAATGCTTGCTAAAAACGAGAGAACATAACTAATGCCATTTTAAGTAAGGCAGCTTCTAAGGGGTTATGTAGAGGCCACGCATAGTCAAGGTGGGCCCAGACATGCTAAATTCCAGGAAGGGAGTAACCACTATCCGGTTCCAGGAACTGACCAGTTTCTTATCTAGAGGCCACCTGGCCTGACCACAAGGAAGATAAATGATTGGGAAATACACTGTTCCTTATCAGGGTGCCAACCCGTGAAAGCCCACCAATAAATCTAAAGGTCACCTCAGATAACCAGTAAGCAGTATACAACTCATCCTGTTGCAAAAGTCTGCCTAAAAAAAACTGTATAAAAAGTGCCTGTGTTAAGGGCTCAGGGTCGCTCCTGTCCAGGAGACTGAGTGACCCCAGCATGCTGGAATAACTCCTCTTGCTTGATTGCAACGGTCTCTGTCTTGTGGTCTTTGTGAAGTGAGCCATCCTGACATGTGAGATTTGTGCACGGTGCACAGGTCTTACATTTTTGGTGTGTTGGCCAGGAATCGGCTCTCTCCAGGACCAGAGACTAGAGAATGGAGGATAGCTTGAGCAGGTACCACGGTTGTCTCTGTCTGTCTGCTGGGTTGTGTCTCTGTCTGTCTGCTGTGTCTGTCTTTGTGTCTTTGTTGTTTGCTGTAATCTGGTTTCGGGCTTTTCGGTGGCTCCAGGATGGAGACATAGGTCTGGTTTCGGATTTTCTGAGGCTCCAAGACAGAGCCATCGGTCTGTAGTGGTCATAGCGGCAGGTAGACATACCAGCATGTCGCGGCCATAGGAATCCTGGAGGACACTCCAGATTCCTCTGTTGGAGACGAACAGGTTTGGCTCCACGGGAGATCTCTAGGAAGAAGACCCCTCCCGAGTTCTCTGATAATCAGGTTGTGGTGTCCGTGGCAGGGGCGTGTCAGTGTTTTGGTTTCTGTTTGTATGGTTGCGTGTGTGTTGGGACTGACGACTTTCTGGGGCGACATGGGGCAGACTGTCTCTACTCCTTTAAATCTGACTCTGAAATACTGGACTGACGTGAAGGCCAGCACTGATAATTTGTCTGTTCAGGTCAAAAGGAATAAGTGGGCAACACTTTGTTCTTCAGAGTGGCCGACTTTCCAACTTGGGTGGCCCGCTGAAGGTTTCTTCTCTCTGCCGCTGATCACGGTGGTAAAAAGAAAAATTTTTGGTTCTAATTCTAAAAGTTACCCAGACCAGATCCCTTATATCATTGTCTAGGAAGATCTAGTCATGGATCCTCCTCTGTGGGCCCATCCCTTTCTTCCCCTAACAGGTCCGTCGGCTGTATTTGCTCTTCAAAAATAGAAAAGAAACCGGAGGTCCTGCCATCCACTGACTCGGACTGGCTTCTTTCTGATCCCCCTCCTCCTCCCTATCCTCCTTCCCTTCACCCACAGGAAGCCTGTCCTTCGGCCCCGCCAGAGGATCCACAAGAAGCAAAATAAGGTCCTGTGCAGGGGAAATGCAGTAGGTGGGTAGTTTCTCCAGAAGCGATACCTATCTTCCCCCTGTGGGCTTATGGCCCTCCTGATGAAGATGGCAACCAGCCCCTATAATACTGGCCCTTTTCTTCTTCTGATCTTTACAATTGGAAATCTCAGAATCCCCCTTTCTCTGAAAACCCCCAGGGTCTCACTAACCTTGTAGAATCCCTCCTCTTTACTCATCAGCCCACCTGAGATGACTGCCAGCAGCTCCTCCAGGTCCTGTTTACCACCAAGGAGAAATAACGAATCCTCCTGGAGGCTCGAAAGAATGTTGCAGGAGACAATGGGTGACCTACCCTCATCCCTGATGTTATAGATGCAGGATTCCCATTGACCAGAACAAACTGGGATTTCAACTCGGCAGAAGGTAGGGAGCACCTGAAGGTCTATCTCCAGGCTCAAATGGCAGGTCTCTGAGGGGAAGCAAAATGCCCGACCAATTTAACTAAGGTAAGAGAGGTAATCCAGGGGCCCAATGAGTCTCCATCAGCATTTCTGGAAAGACTCATGGAGGCATTCTGTCAGTTTACCCCATATGATCCTAGTGGTGAGGAGCACAAGGCTACAGTAACAGTTGCTTTTATTGACCAGTCTAGTAGAGACATCAGGAAAAAACTGCAGAAGCTTGAAGGGTTACAAGATAAGTCATTGAGGGAATTAGTGAAGGTGGCTGAAAAGGTTTATCATAATAGAGAGTCAGAGGAAGAAAAGGAAGAGAGAAAGCAGAAAGAGCAGGAAGCTAAAGAAATAAAGAGAGAAAAGTGCCAAGAAAGAAATCTTCACAAAATTCTGGCCACTGTAGTCAGGGAAACTAGGGAACCCAGTAAGACAGTACCAGGCAACAGGAAGGAACCCCTAGCGAAGGATTAATGTGCGTACTGCAAGGAGAAAGGACACTGGGCTCGAGAATGCCCCAAGGAAAAAAAAAAAGCCTCAGGCCCCCAAAGTCCTGGCCCTGCAGGAAGACAGTGATTAGAGGGGATGGGGTTTGGACCCCCTCCCCAAACCCAGGGTAACCCTAACAGTGGAGGAGAAGCCTACTCAGTTCATGGTAGATACTGGAGCTGAAAATTCAGTGTTGCAACAAGTAGATGGACCCCTTCTCAAAAAGAAGTCGTGGGTACAAGGGGCTACAAGGAACAGACAGTACTCATGGACTACCCGAAGAACAGTGGACCTAGGCATGGGCCGGGTATCCCACTCATTCATTGTCATTCCTGAGTGCCCCTTCCCACTTCTGGGAAGAGACCTCCTCACCAAAATGGGTGCTCAAATTCATTTTGATCCTGAGGGACCTCGGGTGCTAAATTGACAAGGAAAGCCTCTCCAGGTACTAACTCTCAGGTTGGAAGATGAATACCAATTGTTTGAAAAACAAGGGCAGGAGACCGGACAGATGGACTGGTGGTTAGAAAACTACCCCCAGGCGTGGGCAGAAACTGCAGGGATAGGGAAGGTTAAAAACCAGCCCCCCATCCACGTAGAGCTGAAGGCTCAGGCCAGTCCTATAGCTTTCCAACAATACCCAATGTCCCGAGAGGCACACGATGGCATCCGACCACACATTGCCCATTTGCTCCAGCTAGGGATCCTACGAAAGTGCCAATCAGCCTGGAACATGCCCTCGCTACTGGTCCAAAAGCCTGGGACTAATGACTACCGACCGGTCCAAGACCTCTGAGAGGTAAACAAGTGGGTGGCCAACCTCCACTCCACAGCTCCTAACCCCTATAATCTTTTAAGTTCTTTACCCCCAGACAGGACCTGGTACTCGGTACTGGATCTCAAAGATGCATTCTTCTGCTTACTGTTGGCTGAAAAAGTCAAGATTACTTTGCCTTCGAGTGGAAAGATCCAGAGAGTGGCCTAGCAGGGCAACTCACATGGACCTCACCCACCATCTTTGACGAGGCCCTCCACCAAGACTTGGCTATGTTCCGGGCCTCTAACCCCCAGGTAACTCTGTTGCAGTATGTAGATGATCTTCTCCTGGCAGCAGCTGATGAGGAACTGTGTCTGGAAGGAACAAAGCGTCTCCTTACGGAGTTGGGAGAACTGGGCTATCGAGCCTCCGCCAAAATGCTCAGATCTGCAAGCGACAGGTCAGTTACCTGGGGTACCTTCTTAAAGATGGGAAAAGATGGTTGTCTGAGGCCAGAAAAGAGACAGTGTTTCACATTCTGCCACCCGCTAATCCAAGACAAGTCAGGGAATTTTTAGGTACTGCCGGGTTCTGCCACCTATGGATACCTGGTTTTGCTGAGATGGCAGCCCTGTTATATCCCCTCACTAAGAACAGTCAGCCCTTCAAGTGGGGAAAAGAGGAACAACAGGCTTTTAACAACATCAGGACAGCCTTGATGTCTGCACCGGCCCTAGGGCTCCCCAACGTAACCAAGCCCTTCCACCTGTATGTTGCAAAGGGGGTCCTAACTCAAAAACTGGGCCCCTGGAAAAGGCCTGTAGCATATTTGTCTAAAATATTAGACCCTGTAGCCTCAGGGTGGCCAGCTTGTCTAAGAATCATAGCGGCAGTAGCAGTTCTGGTAAAAGATGCTGACAAGTTGACTATAGGACAGAGTTTGGTAATCTCGGCACCTCATGCCTTAGAGAGTATTGTCCGCCAGCCCCCTGACCACTGACTCACAAATGCTCGCATGACTATCAGACTCTGTTACTGAACTCAGACCGGGTTACCTTTGCTCCCCCGGCGAGCTTAAATCCAGCCACGTTGCTCCCAGACCCTGACCTTGACCCTCCTACCCATGACTGCCAACAAGTGCTGGCAGAGGCACATGGATGGCGGAAAGACTTCTCAGATCAGCCTCTGACGGACGCCGAAGCCACCTGGTTTACTGACGGCAGCAGTTTCCTGGAGGAAGGAGTACGAAAAGCAGGAGCCGCTATAGTAGATGGCCAGAACCTGATATGGGCACAGACCTTACCTGCAGGAACGTCTGCCCAGAAGGCAGAACTCATCACCCTCAAGAAAGCCCTTGAACTAGGAGAGGGCAAAAGAATCAACATCTACACAGACAGCAGGTGTGCCTTTGCCACTGCCCATGTGCACAGTGCTATCTATCAACAGCGGGGTCTGCTAACCTCTGGAGGAAAAGAAATCAAAAACAAGGCAGAGATCGTAGCCCTGCTGGAGGCCCTTCACCGACCACTAAAAGTGAGTATTATACACTGCCCAGGTCACCAGAAAGGGGATTCCCCCATCGCCAGGGGAAACAACTTGGCCAATTCTGAAGCAAGGGAGGCAGCCAATAGGTCCACTTCTCTTCTGCTAGTTAATATTCCAAAGCTAGAAGAGCCCAAGTTTAAATACTCTGCTGAGTACATAGCCATGATCTCAAGGGACTCTAATAACCGCTTTGATCAGGAAAAGAAACGTTGGCAGGCAGTGTCAGGCAAGCCCATCTTGCCACACAAACAGGCACGAGCCATGATTCAACAAATGCATCAGTGGACTCATCTGGGAGTTAACAAATTAGTCCAGACTGCCCTAAAAACAAAATATCACATCATAGGGCTAAAACAACTGGCAGAACAAATAGTTAAAAATTGTGTACCGTGTCAAAAAGTAAATGTCTATAAAAAATACCGTAGGACTTGGCAAGAGACTCAGGGGTGACAGACCAGGAGTATATTGGGAAGTAGACTTCACAGAGATCAAGCCAGGTAAATGTGGTTACAAGTATTTCCCAGTTTTTGTAGACACCCTCTCTGGATGGGTAGAAGCATTCCCGACAAAGCCGGAAACTGCCACCGTTGTGGTCAAGAAAATCCTGGAAGAAATCTTCCCACGTTTCAGAGTACCCAAGGTAATCGGGTCCGACAATGGACCTGCCTTCGTTGCCAAGGTAAGCCAGGGAGTGGCCAGATACCTAGGGGTCAATTAAAAGTTACATTGTATCTACAGACCCCAAAGTTCAGGGCAAGTAGAAAGGATGAACAGAACTCTAAAAGAGACCCTGACTAAATTAACCATGGAGACTGGAGTAGACTGGGTGATGCTCCTTCCCTTGGCCCTGTTTAGAGCTAGGAACACCCCCTCCCAGTTCAACCTGACCCCCTTTGAAATTCCCTATGGTGCCCCTGCCCTCTTGACTTTACTGGGGGACGTCTTTAAACCCACTTGCCTCAGTAACAGTGACCTATATGCCAGGTTAAAAGGACTCCAAGCCGTACAGAAAAAAGTTTGGACACAGTTGGCAGCTGCTTATGAGCCTGGGACCCCCAAAGTTTCTCACCAGTTCCAGGTTGGGGACACTGTATGGTGACACTGCTCCCACCCCCCCGAACCCTGTTAGAAGGGACCTTGCCTGATGCTCCTGATGACACCAATGGCTGTGAAGGTAGACGGGATCTCCGCTTGGAGCCTGCACCACCTGGAGAGTTCAGAGTGCCGAAGAGCACCCCTTAGTGGGCAGGCCGATTGGGAATCAACAACCTTCGGTGGACCCAAGTCCCTACCTGCAATGGGTTATGTCACCCCCTCAGAGTGTCTTTCACAGAAGCAGGAAAAAAGGCTGGTAGATGGGACAAAAGATTTACATGGGGTTAAGGTTTTTTAAAGAAAAAAAAAAACAAACACAGGGATGGTTTGAATCCTGGTTCAACTCCTCCCCTTGGCTCACAACTCTTGTGTCCACCTTATTAGGTCTGATAATTATTTTGGTGATGACTTTAACTTTTGGTCCCTACATTTTAAATCGTCTAGTGGCTTTCATTAAAGACCGTATTGGTACCATCCAAATTATGATGCTAAGACAACAATACCAAGAACTAAATCAATAGGGACAAGTATTTCATGATTGAAATACGCACCAGAAAAAAAAAAAAAAAGGGGGGGGGGGGAAA
>NW_007730107.1:0-3713 GCF_000696425.1 Galeopterus variegatus | reverse complement strand
CCACAGATAACCAACAGTTGATCCTATCACAGTATCTGTTCAAAAAACTGTATAAAAGCTGCTTGCATTGTGAATTTGGGGCCGCTCCTGTCCTGAAAACGGGGCGACCTCCAGCATACCGGAAATAAAAACCTCTTGCCTGTGCATCGATCTCTGTGCCTCCTGGTCTTTGCGAGATGAGCCTTCCCATCAAGTTAAGATTCGTGCTTTTGGGCCGGTCTTACAGAACCTCTGCATGTTAATAAAATTATCAGAAGACAAAATAGTTCCCCAGCAAAGCAAGTCATTAATCTCTGACTCGTAGAAGTCAATTTGGTTGGAAGATGTATTAGTCCGTTTCTGCTGCTTATAACAAAATACAGGGAACTACGGCCAGCCTGTGGCTCACTCGGGTGAGTGTGGTTCTGATAATGCCAAGGCCATGGGTTCGGATCCCATATAGGGATGGCCGGTTAGCTCACTGAGTGAGCATGGTACTGACAACACCAAGTCAAGGGTTAAGATCCCCTTACTGGTCATCTTTTTAAAAAAAAAATACAGGGAACTGGGAGATTTATTAAGAAAACAAAATTTATTGCTTACAGTTTTAGGGGCTAGGAAGTCCAAAGTCCAGGGAACACATCTGGTGAAGTCTTTCTTTTGTGGAGACTGCAGTGATGGCCGGGTATCACATTGCAGAGATGGCATGGCAGAGAGAGCCAACTTCTCATTAAAACCCTCATAATCACGCCCCAAACGCCAGTTTCTATCCATTCACCAGGGCGTGGTCCTACAATCTAATCAACTCTTCAAGGCCCCAGCTTTCAATAATGGGGTTTCCACCCTGAACAGTTAGAGTGGGAATGAAGTGCTGGGGCGACCCTCAATCCAAGGCAGAAGACCTTTGGTTCTTTTTGACTTGGAGGAGTTTGAAAACCTTATCCTACATGTTAATCAGGTTTTCTTATATTAGGCAGTAATACTTTCTCGGTTTGTGCTTTCCTTGTAACTAAATACGCAGATATTTATGTGTATATAATTTTTTTCATTTTTGTGTAGATAATATTTAGATTAAAAGTTAAAAATGGTTACAATGATAACTTTTATGTCATGAGTTTTTTAACACAAAGACTTTTTTTTTTTTTCTTTTTGTCTTTTTTCGTGACCGGCAACAGATCGCAACCCTCAGTGTCGCGCCCATACCGGGCTGGGACCAGCCACGGGATCGCAACCCTCGGTGTTGCTCCCACCTCTCGCTCAGCCAGTGAGCGGCCGGTCTGTATGTGGGATCCGAACCCTCGGCGGGAGCGCCACCGCACTCCCAATCGGCGCACTATAGCACCAGGCCAGCCCCACAGACTTTTTTTGTAAGACAAAAGTAAGTCTTACCCACAGTGTGTTCATGAGCCCGTGTCAAGTTTATTTCAAACTTATCCCAAGAGAAGAAACTTAAATATAAGCTGATTCAAATATTTGTCTTGGTAGAAACTATAAAAAGTCATTGACATTCATTGTTAAATTGAACACACACAAAAGAGAATGTCTGACACAAGACAATTAGACTTCTGTGAAAATGGACCAACGTTCTTTGGCTCTATCACAGATGGCTAATTATTTGAGCAGGGTTCCCAGAAAGAACTCTTAGAGTAATTTTAGTCTGTCCACATTTGATCAGGAACGCTATTGTTTTCCTAGAGGAGGTAGCTGAGTACATCAGACCACAAATGTTCCTTCCCAGCTCAGATTTTGTACAATTTTCTATCTCAATATTATGTTATTTATTTCTGACATTTAAACATTTGAAATCCGTACCTATTTTGCTTAGTGTGTGTAATGTTTTACTGTAAATGACAACAAACCAAATACTGATCGTTTCAAGCCAAGAAAGCAAATTTATTAACTGTAGAGAGAATTGTTCAAGACATAAAAACAAATCCTTCTGTGAAGCATTGGGCATTGTTTCCTGCACAGTTTCCCCAACTTTTTCTGTAATGGGCCACATAGTAAATATTTCAGGCTTGTGTGCCAAGAGGCAAAATGGAATATTATGTAGGTAAATACAACAAGTAGGAAAACCAATTTCTGTATAGTTTGTGCTGACAAAATTAAAAATTAATAATAATGACTGAATACAACCTCTTGGATGGTAAGTATCCTTTGCAGTGAGAGCTGGGAACTGCCTTGCTTGCCTGGGCTCCTTATTGCAGCCCTCTCTTCGCTCGCCTCTGCCATTTCCTCCCTGCTTCTTTCAGAAGAGTCCCAAATGGAAAGCCTAGCTCTCTGAGGGGCTCTCCTGAGGCCCACCAGGTCCATGAGTTAAGGAGAGAGTTGACTTGGCCCAGCTAGAGCTTAGAACTGACCTAGAGATGCACCTTTTCAAGTCAGCAGATGATGGCATGGCAGAGAGAGCCAACTTCTCATTAAAACCCTCATAATCACGCCCCAAACGCCAGTTTCTATCCATTCACCAGGGCGTGGTCCTACAATCTAATCAACTCTTCAAGGCCCCAGCTTTCAATAATGGGGTTTCCACCCTGAACAGTTAGAGTGGGAATGAAGTGCTGGGGCGACCCTCAATCCAAGGCAGAAGACCTTTGCTTCTTCTTGACTTGCAGGAGTTTGAAAACCTTATCCTACATGTTAATCAGGTTTTCTTATATTAGGTAGTAATACTTTCTCGGTTTGTGCTTTCCTTGTAACTAAGTACGCAGATATTTATGTGTATATAATTTTTTTCATTTTTGTGTAGTTAATACTTAGATTAAAAAGTTAAAAATGGTTACGATGATAACTTTTATGTCATGAGTTTTTTAACACAAAGACTTTTTTTGTAAGACAAAAAGAAGTCTTACCCCAAGTGGCGCACTGTAGCAATGCGCCACCGGGCCGGCCCAGAGATGCACCTTTTCAAGTCAGCAGATTGTGGAGAGATGTACCCAGAGCGTGAGCAGTGGACAGAGTTGTTGGGAGGAGGCCGGAGGGGAGGTGCCCTCAGGGGGAAGGGCCAAGGACCCAGACCTCTGTTTTTATCCTCAAAAAGGTCTCAAACAGATGCAGAAGTGGTGACAGTGTGAAAGGAAAACTCTTTAAGCGAGGCTCCAAGGCCCTGAACTATCTCTGGTCTTCCCCCTACAACTTGCAACACCTGCAGTTTTCTCATCTTGACTGATGGAAACTAGTTTGGAAAACAGAATGAATGGCGACAAGGGTAAATACATTACGCAGAGGTTTCAGAGATTGATTGAAACACCCAGTAGAGTGCACTACTCTTCAGGAGACACTGTGCTTGGGTCAGATCATAGTGTTGATGTAGACTGACAGGGAGCCCATTGGTGTGTTGAGTTTTAGCATTTGTGACTCTGAGATGCATATGAGGCATCTTGTAAATTTAGGAGTTGAGAGTAAGAAGTGCAAGTTTATAGTTTAGGGAATAAATGTAGATCTGGCTGATGTAGATGGTGTTTGAAGTCTTGTTGGAAAGAGCTAGTGTGTGTCTTGATTGTTGGGCCGAGAGAGCCAAAGCCGTGCAGTATCAATGTGAAGATTAATTTTTTTGTGGAGCTCAAGTTTATGACTCAGCTTGGACATAGAATGGCCTCTCAGAGAGAGAAGCATAATTATATGTCACAGCTCCTGTCTTTCAAAGTCATACTGACTCCCAGGCCCAACATTCAGGGCAGCTCTCCAGGCTCCGTTTAATTTCCCCAGGGAAAATTGGGGAAAGAAATCTCACC
>NW_007730106.1:200003-207369 GCF_000696425.1 Galeopterus variegatus | reverse complement strand
AGCGTCCAGCATGGGCCTGTAGGTTCCTGGAATTTGGGACCTTTTCCAGCACCCCTAGTTGTCTGCTCCCATGTGGGTCGGCTCTGCCTGTTCGAAAGTTCCGTCTATATGGGATATCAGATTGGGGAGGGGGGAAAAGGCTATAATGGGCATTTTGAGGACAACTGGGGAAATCTGAATATGGAGTTTCTGCTGGATAATAACTTAACATCCTTGAGTAGTGTTTGCAAGGAGAAAGTCCTTGTTCTTAGGAGATACAGGCTGGAGTGTTTCGGGGAGAAGCATTTCGCATCTGTGACTCTCATATGGTTTAGAGACAGAAGCAAACGGAGCCAACGTCAGCCACTGGTGGCGGCGAGCGGGTGCTCACTGCACTCCAACTTGCCTGGAGGTTTGAAATGCCTCAAAATGACAGAAGCAAACGGAGCCAACGTCAGCCACTGGTGGCGGCGAGCGGGTGCTCACTGCACTCTCCAACTTGCCTGGAGGTTTGAAATGCCTCAAAATAAAAAAAAAAAATTGGGATTTAAAATATTTCAAAAATAAAATTTAAAAAAAAATTTTAAGCTGTCCTATGAGTAGCTAATTTTCCATGGATTCCTCCTGGTTCGTCCCCTTGAGGACTCAGAGAATACACCTAACCTGCAGGGAAAACTGCCCAGTCACACGCCAAAAGGGGTCACAGGTGATCCTCAAAGTTTTGTATTTTCCATGCTAATTGCCAGAGTAATTAAAAATCAAGGGATTTCAAATAAAAAACCAGATCTCTGGCTTCTCTTGAAGAATCCAAGGATATGCAACAGGATGCCACCAGGGAAAGTGACCAAGGGCTGGGCCTCAGGAGCAGACCCCTGCAGTCCACCAGGCCTCCCGTGGCCCCTCCAGGTCTGGAAGGGGAGGGAGCTCCTGGTCTAACCTTTGTCCCTTCGATTGCTGCATTGTGTCCACTTGTGTCCCAGTACCTGCAGCTCTTTCTCATTTCTCCCAAGCCTGTGAGTCCCTGACCTCCTGGCACTCTTCTGGGAGTGACCTTGTCCCTCTGCCTCAGGACTCAGCAGCCCAGACACAGACCACACTTTCTTGGCATGCCCTGACTGCACTGAGAAAAGGTCACCCACCTCCCTTACTCAGACCACTGCCACTGAGCTGTCTCCTAACACCTCTACAGGCTTTCTCCTTCAGGCTCAACCCCTGCTCCCCATTCCTAGCCTGGGCATGTGGCATTCAGGTCCCGAGGCAGGACTGACATCCCCCCTGGGAGAGACTCTACAGGCCCTGAAGCTCTGGCCCAGCTTCTCATTCAGGGACGGCTAGCTGAGCACATGGCTGCCCGAAGCCAAGACTACATTCTCCACCTCCTTGCAGCTACCTGCGGCCATGTGACTAAATTCCAGCTAACAGGACATAAGAGGCAGCGCCACACGCCAAGTTCCAGAATCCTTCCTTATGAAACTCCTTTCCTCCCTTCCTCCATCCTGTGCCTGGAACACTGATGTGATGACTGAAGTTTTGCAGCCATCTTGAACCATGAGTACATGAAGCCACACCCTAGGAATGGTGGAGATCAAGTTCCCCAAGGAATGTGTGGAGCAGAGCCGCTACACCATGCCTGGTCTGTAAAGCTCTGGGCTTGGACAGGACGAAGAAATAAACTTCCATCTTGTATAAGCCACTGTTATTTGGCTTTTCCTATTACTTGCAGCCAAATCTAATCCTGACTAGTACACTCTGTTATTTTTAGGTTTGACTGTCAGTGACCACATGCCACATGGCAACAGGGCAGAACTTACTTCTTTTCCTTCTTATAAGAAAAATGTTATGTTTTCCTGCTGGTGAAAGCTGGGAGCGCTGTGGGCTGGTGGCTCCATGCTTGGGCAGAGCAACTCCAGGATATTGTGAGCCTGGGATCTGGCCATGGGGGAAGACATGACCCCCAGCCACCAAGGCCCACGGGGTGGCCGAAGATACACACACGTGACAATCAGAGCACTCAACTGCCAGGCAGTGTGGTGCAGCAGCTGTCCCTGAGTCAACTGCAGAGATTTAGAAAGTTCTGAGCAGCTAAAGGTTTGTTCCGCACTGTAGATAGTAAATGGCCTCCATTGCTCCAAAAAAAAAGGCAGAGGGAGACCACTGAGAGAGAGCCTCCCCATCTGTGCAACAGAGTCTCTCCATGTCCCTCTAGGGGCTCTTCTGAGCCAAGGAAGTCCCTGGAAAGCAAGAAGATATCATCTGGATGGGAAGGACCCCTCCTTGATGGTTCTTTGAGGAACAAGCACAAAGAGGGAAGGAGGGGGTCAGCTCTGAGAAAGGCACGCTTCCTTTTGCATAAAGCCTGAGCTTCCATCATCTCCAGGTTCTTGTGGCCAGGAATTACAGACAAACACTTGGGAGGAGCGGGGTGACTGGGGAAAACAGGGTTAAGAGTGTCTAGACATGCTCATGTGCTCTGTTCCAAGATTTGGGCACTTGGACATTTCAAGGTCAGCAGAAACCCAGGGTCTCCTGAGACCTCACCAGGACCCAGTCCCTGAGGACACTCTCCTGGCTGCTATCAGAACCGGGCCCAGAAGGCCAGTGGGAACTCATGCTTGAACCTCACTTCCAGCCTCCTAAAGTGGGACCTGAAGCATCATCTCAAGGAGGTGGGGAGAACCACAACCCAATTCTGGGGTACATATTCTAGGCAAATCTGCATACCAGCTGTCCTATGGTGTCGAACAGGAAAACTACAGAAGGGGTTTCCCTCCAACAGGCCTCTGAATCAGCACAGCCCTCTCTGGGCCGCACTTTGTTTCCATCTGGAAAGTGAAGGGACTGGAGGGGATGTGTGGTTTTCAAACATTTTAGCAGCTGAATCCTTTGTGCAAAATCAACGTTTCATGAAAGTCCAGTGTGTAAAACAGCCAGAAGCAGAGCTGCTGTGCTGGCTACATGCTCAGGAAGGGGGCTACAGAGCCTCCTGCTCCCAGACCTACAAGGGGCTCCTCCTAGGAAGAAGCTCCAGAGCTGCCAGCCAGAGCTGCTCAAGCCCTCAGGGACCTACCAGGACACAGCAGGCCCTTCTCTGCCTCCCTACGTCTGCCCTCCAGGGTCCCGCAACCAGGAAAGCCATCCCACCCTCACCCCCGCACCACATCCATCAGTGTTCAGTGGAAATGCCCCTCCCTCTACTATGGATTGAATTGTGTCAGGCCAGAGTTTAATGTGTTGGAGGCTTGGTTTCCACTGTGAAAATGTTAAGAGGGTGGGAAATCCTATTGTGGTGGTTGAAAGGTGGGACCTTGAAGACATGATTAGAATGTAGGAACACGCTGTAGTGAATGGATTAATAATGGTGGTCAGGGGCGTGGTTCTGAGGGCTTTAAAAGGAGAGCATGTGAGAGTCTCTCTCCCTCTGCCCCACCATTTTCTGCCATGTGAGACCCCTGGGTCACTGTCACCACCACCAAGACCCTCACCAGATGTGCTCCCTGGACTTTGGAATTTCCAGCCTCTGAAACTGTAAGCAATAAATTTTGTTCTCTTATAAATCACTCAATTCCAGGTAATTCGGTTATAAGCAACAGAAAAGGACTAATATGCCTTCCAAGCCTCACAGCACTCAGCCCCTGCTCCACCCAGCCTGGCCTTGACCCCACTGGCCTGTTGTTAAGTAAGTATATGCCTCATCTCCCTATTCTGGGTTGGATGCTCCCCTAGGCCTCCCACAGGGTTGAACCCACAAAGGTTGGTTCTCAATGACATTTTGCTAAATGAATTTCACATGCACTATCTCATTGGTGCTTCAGAACAACCCTAGGAGCAAGGCAGAAGCACAGGCTATTGTCCCATTTAGCAGGTGAAAAGACTGAGGCTCAGGTAACACAATGAGAGAATTGGGCCTCTGGTTCCACAGCTCAGGCTCTTCCTACTGCATCAACCACCCATCACTCCCCTGTTTCTCCCGAGGCCACCCCAGGTCTCTCAATAGACACTGGGAAGCTTAAAGCAGAGGTCTGCACAAGGCAGAGAACACGTTAGACCCAGGGCAAGAGGGTCCCTTCCAGTACCACCAACTCTCACACACCCATGCAGCCAGATCCCCCGGGTAGGTAACAATGGAGCTAGAAATAGGGCCACCCATCTGGGGGACAGCAGAAGGCGGAGTGGCCAGCTGCAGGAAACATCTGCCGCAGCCTCAGGACAAACACGGAGGAAGTTGCTGCACTGCAGGGTTCCCCCACAGTGGGGCCAGGGGCTGGGGGAACATGAGACTTTCAGGTCTATACACAGGGCAGGGGCTCAGACCAACCCCTCATCTGCCCTGGGCCAGGTCCCCCAACCCCAAAACCATACACACACGTGCACACACACACACACGTGCACACATGCACACAGTACTGAGTCTAAACCCCCTTGGCCACCAACATGTATCTTAAAGTTAGAGCCAGAGGCACCATTGAGACCATAGTCTGAATTTATTTTATTTTTTTAATTTAAAAAAAATTTTAATATAATTTATACATGTATGTATATATGTAATAAATGTATACATGCATACATTTAATACACATATATTATTCCTTTCATTTTACAGAGGAGAAAACTGAGGTCAGAGGTGGCTGGAGACCTGCCCACGATCACAGAAACAGTGGACGGCAGGGCTGGGACCAGGGCTCTCCTACCCGCTCTCTCCCCTGCACCTCCCTGCTCATCTGCTTCACTGGGCACCGTCCACCAGGGCCAGGGAAGACCATCGCTGGGGAAGACCTCTCCTGCTCCAGAGAATGACGTGCACCAAGCAGAGGAGACAGATTTCAGCATAAAGGACTTCAGTTAGACTCAAGGAAAAATCACATGACAATCTGTGACATCCCCAGCCCCCTCCTCCAGCCTATTGCTCCCCAATTCCCACCCTGTGCTCTAAAGTCCAGCCAAAGTGAACTTCTTACAGACCCTGGAACAGGCAGCATCAACAGGCCTTTGCAAATAATCAACAGTAGCAAAAATTAGGCAGAAGTGCATCTAATTGGGCCAGGGATGAGGGTGGGGAGCTCTACAGTCTATACAAGGCAGAAATTTTGCCTTTGAAATAGAAGATCCTTGAAATAGTCCATAAACAACAAGGCTGGGTCATCTTTCTGTTGGTGCAACCTGGCCGGTTTCCCTACAGAGAAGGAACGGATGCCACTTTTCCTTCTGCCAAGCATCAGATGAAGTTTGAGGGCCACACACCAGCCCTACCTCACTCATTCACATCTTCCTGCTCAGCTGCCCTCTGCCTAGCCCACCCCCATCCCCCACATCAGGAAGCCTGCCTTAACTCCCCCCCCACCCTCCCACCATGGTGTCTCCCCCGAGACCCACCAGGCAGGAGCTGGGGCTGGACTACGATGATGTCCCCAGAGCCTGGCCAGTGTGTGGCACAAACTAGCCACTTAAATGAACAAAACTGGAAAGATTTTTAAAGAACAAAATAAAGATCAACTTTGCAGGTGTCTGTGCTGTGAGAATAAATGAGACAATATAGGCAGAGTTCTAGCCCGGGGCCCAGAACACAACATGCCATCCATGCATGCAGCCATGATTTGACTGCCTTGTAGAAAGTGGTGGTCAGGGTGACTCTCAGAAGGGCAAGAAAAATGGGGAGCCTATAAAGTCCCCTGGGCCCCTCACTCACTCCTGAGGCCCAAACATGCAAGCACCTTGAACAGGATTTGAAATCACAAATGATGAATTCTCAACCCCAAATGGCTTCCATCTCATCTCCCAGCCCAGACTGTGCTCCTTCAGGTTTGTTAGGGGGAAGGGGTAATAATGGCAGCAGGTGACAAATGCTAGGCCCCAAGAGAGGCCCAGGCACTGTGCTGAAACCATGCGGCTCTCATCTAACTCCATAGTTCTGAACGCATGCTCCACAGGCCCCAGACGTCCTAACACCTTCCCTCCAGGGACCCACGGGTCAAAATGACTCTCATGACAGCCCTAAGACATTATCGCCTTTCTCCCTGGGGTGACATTTGGTGGCTCAAACATCCCCATGGGTGAAAATGCTGGAGCCTCAGTAGGAGGCAAGGCAGTGGCCCCGAGCTGGGCGGGTCTCGCTGGGTTCTGCGTAGACACGCACCACAGTGACAAAGCATGCCAGTGTCACTTAAGGGAGTGCTTGGCAAAGCAGTAAAAATGATTAATGTCACTGAATCTTGTCTCTTCAGCACACATATGTATTTGAGATTCTTCATGATGAACAGGAAACGCACATAAAGCACTTGGCTGCTCACCGAGTACGACGGGCGGGCGGTGGAAGAAAACCACATGTGAGCTCGTCAGAGCTGGAGCCGAACCAGCCACTGGTCCGGGACACCGTCTTTACTTGAGAACGACCACAGACAAACAACGGACATTCAGATTCGGGTATCTGGCAGACGTTTTCTCAAAAACGAGCAAAATGAGCCTGTCCCTTCAAGGAAAACAGCTGAAAGCATTTGTTGCCAATGATAAAATTGGAGCTTTCGAGGGAAAATTAGAATTTTGAAAAACTCGTATCTACCCCCATGAGTTCAACAACTTCCAAAAACGTAAAGATTTTTCTGATGATAGGTGTGATGATATGAACAGTTGTAATTTTTGGAAATGGTAGCATGAAATGAGTCCCTATTTGGAAAATCTGCATAAGTCAGTGGACCAATACAATACTTCCCAATGACTGATGCCTGATGTTACAAAATCACATAAAAGAGACATTCAAAGTGCAGCGCAGGCCAACGAATCTCAATGTATCAAGGCACAAACAGTTCACTAACATGTTTTCAAATTCCACATTTCGACTAACTTTTAAGAATCTACCACTTGTCGAATTTTTATGTAGTATCAAAGGAAATATCAATAGGCTAATAAGATACTCCTCCCTTTTCCAACTACATATCTGTAGTGAAGCCAGATTTTCTTCATATATTTCAATCAAAACAGCATATCACAACAGACTGCATACAGAGAAGATATGAGAATCCACCTGTCTTCCGTCAAGCCATTGAAGAGACGTGCAAATCTGTAACCAATGCTATTCTTCCCACTAAATTTTTTTTGGAACATATGGTTGTTTTCCAAAAATAAAATGGAAAAAAAATTTTATTGATGCTAACATAAAATAAGCTTGTTATGGTTATTTTCAAATGAATTTATACATATGTGTTTTTAAATATACTCACTTTTTTTTGGACCGGCCCGTGGCTCACTCGGGAGAGTGCGGTACTGATAGCACCAGGGCCGCGGGTTCAGATCCCATATAGGGATGGCCGGTTGGCTCACTGGCTGAGTGTGGTGCTGACAACACCAAGTCAAGGGTTAAGATCCCCTTACCGGTCATCTTTTAAAAAAAAAAAAA
>NW_007730106.1:181156-199003 GCF_000696425.1 Galeopterus variegatus | reverse complement strand
AAAAAAATATATATATATATATATATATATATATATTCACTTTTAATTTCTAATGAGATTAGGTATCAATATATGTATATAACCCACACAAACAAAGCTCTTTGGGGTCTTCAATTTTCAAGAGTTTGTAAAGGAGCCCTGAGACTAACAAGTTTGCAAATCGCCGTGATTTGACCCTCACAATACCCCTGTCTTACTCCCATTTTGTAAGTATAGACACTGAGGCACAGAGAGTCTAGGTAACTTGCTGTTACAGCCTAGAGAGACTCTGGCCCCATAGGAGTGAGGACACTGTGCTGAAGGAAAGCTAAACACCTCCCCGTGGGAAAAGCAAGGACACTGGAGTCAGAAAGAGCTGGGCAGACGGCCAGCGCTGTCCCTCACCTCTCTGAGCTTCACTTTCGCACAGGACAGTGAGGATTAAACGAGGTCACCATGTCCCAGCCTGACCAGTCAGTTCTCAGGGCGGCTCTTACACACAGGATCCCCCAAGTTTCACAGAAGAAATGGGGGCCCAGGGAGGCTGAGCAACTTGCTCACTTCACACCGCAGGACCATGAGGCTGGTTTTCCCCAGAAACAACCCCAGGGGGCACCCTGGCCTACAGAGCACTCCCCACAATTGGAGTATGGTCCGCAGGCCTGACTCCTGGTCCCAGCCTTGGGAAGTCCCCTCCCCTCCCTGGGCCTCAGTGTCACCAGGAATAAAAGGAGCAGGCTGGGCATCGCACTTGACCTCAGGTAGCCTCCCTTGGACACCAAGCCCATCATTCTCATCAAGCCCCCAAGTGGAACGCGGTGGCAGGAAAGGTGGACGGCTTCTCCAGACAGGAAGTGCTCACCGGATGAATGACAGGCCAACATTCCATCGGGAGCCCCACCTGCTGCTGACCTGGGGGTCGTGGGAGCTGGAAGTGAGTGGGCACATGGAGGCCAGGGAGGAAACAGGATTTACTGCGGAAGGCCAGGCACACGGCAGACCCCCGGCAGGGAAGTGACCTCATCTCACACTCTGTCCTCCTCGCTTCCGCTTCTGGCATGGGAGGGACTTAACCCTGAGAGCGCCATGTTTCACCAGGCCCTGGCCAACTCCGCATGGGCCAGGGCAAGAGAGTCCAGGCTTTCTCCTCACCCCCACTCCTATTATCCCCAATCCACAGATAAGGAAACTGAGGCTTAGCAAGCTGACAGCAGGCCATGGACTCCATCCAGCATCTTTCCCACTACACTGAGATGAACAGAGGAGGGAGATGTTAACTAACCATCTGCAACTCAGGGAAGGCTTCCTGAAAGAGGAGGCAACTGAGCTGGGCCTTGAAGGGTGAGCAACATTTGACAGACAGGAAGGGCAGGAAGAGCATGGCGAGAGAGATGCTTGGCACTGTGCAGAGCCACCTAGGAAGTATTAAGGTACTTTGAGGCCAGAATACAGGATGGGATGGGGTTGGGCCAAACCCCGAGTGTCTTGGGTACCATGCCAGGATTTCAGATGTTGTGCTGCAGAGTATGAAGTTCTGCCAAGGCCGGGGCAACAGGAGACAGGCATGACCACAGCCTGTGTCAACCCAGGATGGCTGCATGGAGAAGGCAACACATGGGGGCCACCTGAGCAAGGGCTAGGTATTACTCTGGGACCACAGGGGCTAAAAGCTCAAAAGGCCTCACCCCCACCACCCTATCAACCCCAACTAAACTTGGTTTCTCAGTAAAAGGGAAGAGAAAAAAATTCATAGTACCAACAGTACCATGAGCCAAGGTCTGTACCAGGTGCCAGACTAGTAAGATAGCAGGACACCGAGTGCAGACTTCAACCTGGCTTCAACCCTCTCCACTCCTCCTCCAGCAGTGATAAGACTGTGACCAAAACGCTCAACCTTTCTATGCTTCAACAACTGTCAAACGAAGAGGAGGCGAACAGCCATCTCTGAGGCTATGAGAAATGAGAAAACCCCTTATGGGCTCATCTGAGCACCCATAGCCAGTTACTGCTATATCATTTCTCCAAACACCCCTGTGGGCTACATATCGTGGCAGATCTGACCCGCAGACAGGCTGAGTGACTTGGCCTAGGACACACGGCAGAGAAAGAGCACGGCCAAGATTCAAACTCGGGCCTCTCTGGCCCCAAACACCTAGGCTCAGCCCAGCCCATCAGGCAAAACCAAACCTACAACCCTAAAATCTAAACCTGCCAGCCACAGCTCTCCAGGCCTCTGGCAGTTTCTGGAGGCAGAAGAGCTCCACCACCTCAAAGCTCCAGTGGCAGGAGAAGGAGCAGGGAGAAAATGCCAGAGCACAGGAGGAGAAGACAAATATTTTTAAGTTTCTCCCTTTTCCTGTTTATCTATCCCCTCAATCCCAAAGCTCCTGGTAGCTGTTTGTTCAGGAAAGGTCCTGCCAAGAGTGACATCCTGCCATGTGGCCACCCCGAGCCAAGCTGCCTGTGCCAGTGCCGGTGCCACTGAAGCCCACCTCCCTGCAGACTCCGGCCCAGCCTGAGGGGCAACAGGAGACAGGCATGACCACAGCCTGTGTCAACCCAGGATGGCTGCATGGAGAAGGCAACACATGGGGGCCACCTGAGCAAGGGCTAGGTATTACTCTGGGACCACAGGGGCTAAAAGCTCAAAAGGCCTCACCCCCACCACCCTATCAACCCCAACTAAACTTGGTTTCTCAGTAAAAGGGAAGAGAAAAAAATTCATAGTACCAACAGTACCATGAGCCAAGGTCTGTACCAGGTGCCAGACTAGTAAGATAGCAGGACACCGAGTGCAGACTTCAACCTGGCTTCAACCCTCTCCACTCCTCCTCCAGCAGTGATAAGACTGACCAAAACGCTCAACCTTTCTATGCTTCAACAACTGTCAAACGAAGAGGAGGCGAACAGCGAGTGCAGACTTCAACCTGGCTTCAACCCTCTCCACTCCTCCTCCAGCAGTGATAAGACTGTGACCAAAACGCTCAACCTTTCTATGCTTCAACAACTGTCAAACGAAGAGGAGGCGAACACCCATCTCTGAGGCTATGAGAAATGAGAAAACCCCTTATGGGCTCATCTGAGCACCCATAGCCAGTTACTGCTATATCATTTCTCCAAACACCCCTGTGGGCTACATATCGTGGCAGATCTGACCCGCAGACAGGCTGAGTGACTTGGCCTAGGACACACGGCAGAGAAAGAGCACGGCCAAGATTCAAACTCGGGCCTCTCTGGCCCCAAACACCTAGGCTCAGCCCAGCCCATCAGGCAAAACCAAACCTACAACCCTAAAATCTAAACCTGCCAGCCACAGCTCTCCAGGCCTCTGGCAGTTTCTGGAGGCAGAAGAGCTCCACCACCTCAAAGCTCCAGTGGCAGGAGAAGGAGCAGGGAGAAAATGCCAGAGCACAGGAGGAGAAGACAAATATTTTTAAGTTTCTCCCTTTTCCTGTTTATCTATCCCCTCAATCCCAAAGCTCCTGGTAGCTGTTTGTTCAGGAAAGGTCCTGCCAAGAGTGACATCCTGCCATGTGGCCACCCCGAGCCAAGCTGCCTGTGCCAGTGCCGGTGCCACTGAAGCCCACCTCCCTGCAGACTCCGGCCCAGCCTGAGAGGCGGCTGCATAAAGGGGCTTCCAGCAGACACCAGACCCTGTCAGGCAGACCTGGTGGCCAATCCTGGCTGGCCAAGGACTTGCTGTGTGACCTTGGCCAAAATGAGGATAATGTTGATACCTACTTCACAGGGACGTGGTGAGGGTCACATGAAACAACGCAGGGGAAGGGCTAACAGTTAGGAATCACTGGTAAGTGTTATTTTTTCTCACTTCCACCATCAAGCTAAGCCCTCAGTCAGTTCTGAAGACAGGAGGTGCCTCTAAAATGTGCTCAAAAGAACACTTAAAGCCTTAAAAAGAAAGGAAGTTCTGACAGGTGCTACAACATGAATGAACCTTGAGGATATTATGCTAAGTGTTTAAATAAGCCACACATGGGCTGGACGGGTAGCTCAGCTTGTTAGAGTGGGTGTTATAACACCAAGGTCAAGGGCTCAGATCCCTGTGCCAGCTACCAAATAAACAAATGAATAAATAATAAAAATAAAAGAGTTTAAGAAAATTAAGGGCTCATTAAAAAAATTTTGGTGCCCATGTTCATATCTCTCCCCACCCTTGGAGAGTTCAGGGTCAAGAGGTGAAACAAACATGGAAAGTGCTAGAAGAACCACCGTCCAGAGCTGGCACAGCCCAGAGAACCGAGCGGTGGGAGCTGAGGAAAGTGGCTGGGGGGGGCTACAGAGGAGGCGCCCCTGAGCCAGGCGCGCACCAGCCCCAGACTGGCACGGGGTCTCAGCCAGGCAGTCGCACACACCTGCATCCACCAGGGGCACAGGTGAGCCCGAGGTGTGCAGGGCTCTGTTCATATCTGCAAGCACGTGCACGCACACACTGTCCCAGGCCAAGATGCCAGTACAACCCCCACGTGCCTGGCCAGCCCCACAGCAATCATGTCCAGCAAGAGAAGCTCCTCACCTCTCCCAGCACCCACCACCAAGGACGGCAAACTGCAGTCTGTCTAGCATCTCTGGGGCCAGAGATGGGGAAGGAGGTAGGTGAGGAAGCAGGAGAAGATTGCTGCCTAGTGGGCACACCCAGTGACACAAGACCCAGAAAAACGGCCCTCCAGAGGCCCCCTGACTCCAGCTTGACCCCCTCCCCACAAGGCTGCAGCCAGGGGGTGGGAGGTGGGTAAGATGAGGGGGCAAGAGCGGTGAGGGATTAGACAGGCTGAGCAACGGTCTGAGTTGCCATGTGACCTTGGGCAAGTTACTTCCTCTCTCAGACGCCAGGGGGTGGGAGGTGGGTAAGATGAGGGGGCAAGAGCGGTGAGGGATTAGACAGGCTGAACAACGGTCTGAGTTGCCATGTGACCTTGGGCAAGTTACTTCCTCTCTCAGACCCTCTGGAACCTCCTCCGTTTCTTTCTTGGTAAAACAAGAATTCTACCCTGTCACCCAGCAATTAGCATCTGGGTATATATCCTAGAGAAGTGAGTGTTCATGTTCATCAGAAGACACAAAAGTGTTCACAGAAGCTTTATTCATCATCGCCAAAAACTGCAAACAAGGCAAAGGTCCGTCTGCCGGTAAAAAAAATAAGCATGCTGTGTATGTCCATACGGTGGAACACTACACAGCAATGAAAAGGGACACAGCACTGATACCTGCAGAGCACAGATGACTTTCGCAGAGTTCATGTGGGGTGAAGGAGCCAGACTAAAACAGCTCATACTGTATTAGTCCATTTACATAAAGTTCGAGAACATGCAGGACAATGCCTGGGAAGGTGGGGGTGGGAGGGTCAGGGAACTGACTGGGAAGGGGCACCAGGGAACCTTCTGGGGCACCAGCAATGTTCTACATCTTGATCTAGGTCAGGGTTACACAGGTGATACATCCGTAACAATTCATCAAACTATGCCCTGATTTTTTTATCTATAAGTTATATATCTCAATTAACAAAATAAAATAGAAACAGCTAATAACTCAAACTCTGCCTTCCTCTGTGGACTGCAGTGAGACCATACTGACAGGCCATGGGTGGAAAAGCCACGACAAGGGTTGGATTGTAGGCAAGAACATGGGCTGGGAGTCGGAAGGACCAGGGTTCAAATCCTCCCTCTAACTGGATATGGTTTTTCCGTTTTTAGTTTTTATTTGTTTGTATACCAGATTTTTTTTATTACAAAAATAATTTGTACTTACTATCACAAGTCAAAGATCTGTGAAGAAAGAGTTTATTCCCCTCCCATTTCCCTCCAAGCCCACCTCCTAAGCTTCCTTCTACACCAAGTTTTTTCCCTTAGCAGGACAACACGAACTCCCCTCCCTGCCAGTGTATGTAACTCCGGCCAGGTGTGCTTAATGGTGGCAGGCCATTGCATTGTATCACTGCTCATTCAGCAAGTAGCTACTAAGTGTGGACTGTGTTAACCAGACAGGCCCAGACCCTAGCCCTCACGGAGCAGGCACTCCGACAAGAGAGTGCAGGGAGGGAGGGGAGGAGGGAGTCAACAAAGAAGAACAGTTATAACACATGGCAGACAACGCGACGTGGGCTACGAAGGACTGAGAGGTGGAGGCAGGAATTGGGGAAGGTAGGAAAAGGACATATTTTAGACGTGACAGTCACAGAAGGACTATGCTCACACGTGAAGAACAGAAAGGCCCCGGCCATGTGAAAAAGCATGCCAGGCAGAGGGAACAGCACGTGCCAATGGCTGAGGTGGGGAAGAACCCAGAACTGAGAGAAGATGGTGTAGTTTCCAGCTCTCTGCCACAAAAATCCTCGCACACGTGGCCTTGCATCCTGATAGTCTTAATTCTTTAGGACAGGCTACTAAAATTTGAATGCTTAGATTAAAAGGGCATGTGCATCTAAAACACTTTAACAGATATTGCCATATTGCCTTCCTGAAAAGTTGTAGCATTTTCCACAGCAACCAACACTGCTTAAGAGGGCCAGTTCCCCCACATCCTCACTGGTTCAAGATATTATCAGTCTTTTCCATTTCTGCCCATGTGAAAGCTCCCCACTTCCTTGTCTGCAGAATGGGGGAAATGACTGTTCCTCTTCCTCAGGATGCTGCGAGGTTTAACTGAGAAACCCGTCTAACCTGCTGCACCCAGTACCTGGCACAGAGTGAGCACTCGGCAAACAGGGGCAGGCTGTGACCACCATTTCCGCACAAAGGCCAGGAGGTAACCGCCAATCCCACAGTTACCAGCTAATGAGGGGAACTTCCCCACAAGGTTAATGCGGCCATTCCTGTAGACAGGGATGTGGGGAGGGCGAGGTGGCAGCTACTACGGTTCAGCAAAGGAGCACTGTGCAGGGAGTCAAGAGACTAGGTGCCCGTCAACCTTTCTGAGGCTCATTCCTCATCCATAAAATGAGCTGATTCATTCCCTCTTCATGCAGCCATTCTACAAACATTTCTAGCGCACTTACTATGTGTGAGGCGTTGTTCTAGGAGCTGACCATGTGGAACAAAAATCCCTGCCTTTATATGCTAGCAGGAGACACAGAAATAAACTACATAAACTAGTAAAATATATAGTATATAAGGAGATATAGGGAAGAGGTATAAAATTTTAGACAAGAGATCCAGAGGAGGCCTCATATTTAAAGGAAGAGCATGGTAAGCTATGTGGCTCCCTGGAAGAAAAGATCCCAGGTCAAGGGGACAGCTCATGCAAAGGTCCTGAGATGCAATGTTTTCTGGTGTGTTGGAGGAGCTGGGAGGCGGCCAGTGCAGCTGGAGCAAGATGAGCGTGAGGTTGGGTACTAGGTGGGGTGTCCTAGAAGCCGCAGTAGAGAGCCACAGAGGTGGGGGTGGGGGTGGGACAGAGCAGTGCCCAGATGACTTCTGTGTTCTAACAAGCTTGCCCTAGCTGCCGTGTTAGAAGGGTCAGTCGGGGGACAACAGTAGAAGCCAGCAGACCCATTACAAGTCTGCCGGAAAACTGCGAGTGGTGCTGCAGGCTTGGGCCAGCAGGGTAAGGAAAAAGGGCTCATCCAAGGCCCATTCTTTTTTTGTCAGCACCACGCTCTCCCAAGTGAGCTGACCAGCCATCCCTATATAGGGATCCGAACCTGTGGCCTTGGTGTTGTCAGCACCACGCTCTCCCAAGTGAGCTGACCAGCCATTCCTATATAGGGATCCGAACCTGTGGCCTTGGTGTTGTCAGCACCACACCCTCCCAAGTGAGCCACGGGCCGGCCCTCGTCCTGGGTCCATTCTGAGGGTGAGGCCAACAGAACCTCCTGACCCATCATTTCGTGAGAAACAGAGGAAGCACGGACAACTTTGAGGTGTTTGCCTGAACACCGGCCCAGACGGGACAGACTAAGGGGAGGCAAGTATGCAGTGAGGACTGGATAGACAGACAGGAGGCCATGGTCTCCGCCCCTGCTGCAATCTCAGAAGGAAGCTGTGGCCCTGGGGGCCCTGCCAAGAAAAAGGAACCGAGCCTGAGGCTCATGTGGGGCACTCTGGAAAACAACACCAAACACAGGGAAAAAGTGGGGCCAGAGAAGAAGTCCATGCAGCATGTCTGACACAGGACAGGCTTCCCTGCCCACAGAGCCAGGCCGTGGCCAAGGCTGGCTGCTCACACGCCTGCTTCACTGGTGGGGAAACTGAGTTCTACAGTGAGCACCTCTGGCTTAGAAGCCAGAAAGGGCCAGAATGAGCCAAGGTAGGGGGCAGGCAGCCAATGAGCCTATCTGGTTCCCATTAGCCCCAAACCCAGACTATGAGGTGAGGCCCTGCCTACCTCTCTACCCCCGCACCCAGGGAATCCCCAGGATTCCCAAGAGGTGAAGCAGGACTCTGAGGTCTCCAGAGCTGAGAACGTGACTCAATCCAGACCCCACAGATGTCTGCTTAGGGATCTGTGAGCTCTTATTTTTAAATTGAGATATAATTCACGTACCATAAAATTCACCCTTTAAAGTATAAAATTCAGTGGGTTTTGGCATATTCACAAAGTTGTCCAACCATCACCAATATCTAATTCCAGAACATTGAACTCAAAAAGTTAAAGACAGAATGACCATATGACCCAGCAATCCCACTCCTAAGTATATGCCCAAGAGAACTGAAAATAAGTATCCAAATAAATCCTTGTACATGAATGCTCGTACGAGCCAAATAGTTATTCATAATAGCCAAAAGGTAGAAACAACCCAAATGTCCATCAACTGATAAATGAATAAACAAAATGTGGTTATATCCATACGATAGAAAGTTATTCATCCACAAAAAGGAATGAAGTATGACACATGCTACAACGTGGATAAACCTTGAAAACATTACACTAAGTGAAAAAAGCCAGACACAAAAGGCTACATATTACATCACTACATTTATATGAACTATCCAGAATAGGAAAATCTGTAGGGACAGGACGCAGATTAGTGGTTGCCAGGGAAACCTTGAAAACATTACACTAAGTGAAAAAAGCCAGACACAAAAGGCTACATATTACATCATTACATTTATATGAACTATCCAGAATAGGAAAATCTGTAGGGACAGGACGCAGATTAGTGGTTGCCAGGAGCTGAGAGAGGGGAAATTGGGAGTGATTGCTTAACGGGGGTATGATGTTTCCTTTTGGGACGATGAAAATGTTTTGGAACTAGACAGAGGCAGTGGTTGCACAACATTGTGAATGGACTAAATGCCACTGAATTGTACGCTTGAGAATGGTTAATTTTATGTGATGTGACTTTCTAAAAACAAAGTAGTGAGAACATTCCCTGTTCATCTGAATGACCATCTCACAAGCAAGAGCGGCCATTCAATTTTGGACGCAAGTTTGCTCCTGGTTTACCATGTAGTTCCTTCACCATGAGGGCCAAGTGACATCATCGCACACAGCACAAACAAAGAAGTTGTGGTTCAAATAGAAAAAGGGGGTTGGGAGGGAGGACTGAGCCACCCCATAGCCCATGGCAACCTGGACAAGCCCAATTCAAAGGCCCAGCCTCTTAGCAGTCAGGACCATGTTCATGTGCAGAGCATCTGTGTGAATTAAGCAAAGCCCATCTCTGTTTGTGCCAAATTCCTGATTCCCACAGGAAGTAGGTTTAAGAGCCACTACGTGAAAATTCCAATAACGTCACTATTCTGCCCTTATCTTTGAATCAAACAAGCCACCTGTTCAGATATCAAGCGATGCCCTATTAGAATAGATATTCAGGGATTAATTATGGCAGTTTGGGCTTAAATGTGAGGTCTGATTACCCCAAATCATCCAATCAGCCCAACAGTATTAGTTCTACTGTGTACAGCAGGCTCCAGACAACAGAGGCAGGGAAACAGAGAGGTACACTGGCAACTTAGTTGCAGCTAACATCATTCCAATTAAATAGCATTGGTCACTAGAAATAGGTAGGCTTTCTGGTTTTATTATTTCACGTTTGTTTTATAGTTATGTAAAAACCATAAATCTAAGGCATTTATGCCTAGTCTTATACACATTTAAGCTATATTCCAATAAGAATAATATAAATCAGCAAGTGTGGGTTTTTCCTTTAAAAGGGAGTCCACAAAAAAAAAAAACAACTACATTTATATGAAATGTCCAGAACAGGCAATCTACAGCAACAAAAAGCAGATTAGTGGGCTGGGGGATGGAGGGTGACTACGAATCAGTACAGGCTATCTTTTGAGGTTGATGAAAATGTTGTAAAATTAGATTGCAGTGATAGATACACAACTGCGTGAATATACTAAAAGCTATTATTGAATCGTACACTTTAAATGGGCGAATTGCATAGCATGTGAATTATCTCTCAATAAAGCTGTTAAAAAAGGGGGAGGGAGTGTATGTATTACCCACATTTGAGCACCACTAAGCTGGAGAAATCACAGAGATATCAACAAACCCACCTTTTCATAGCTTCCCTCCCAGGGCCACTCCCCTTTCCCTCCCCCTGTAGGATCCCCAAGCCCAAGATGAGCCCCTCAGTCACAAGACAACACAATCGTGGGTGAGCAGGTGGCTTCCCTGGAACATCACAACACAAGATTCCTATCTTCTGGAACCCACTTCCTATGACAGTATTAAGACACTACTATGAATTATTAAATTAAAAAACATTAAAGCAATGAAAACAACCAACATTATTAGAATGCAGGGAACGAGATTCATTTATACACGGGTGGCAGTGTCAAGGGAAGAAGTATGACAATACAGATTCAGAGCCTCTGTGACTCGTGAACTGATGGGCGGGGGTCGGGGTAGAAACAATAATGTGAAAACCTGGCACAAGCAGCCCTTCCTCAGGAGGCCGCAGAAAGCCCACCTCGAGCCACACACATGTTGGGCAGGATTCCTGTCACTGAGGCCCTAAGCACACGGTCTAGGAAAGAGACTGCCTCAGCAAGAGGCCTCAAGGTCCCTCTTCTGTTGACCCAACAAATCGCCCTCTCCTCTTTCAGTGACATTTCACAGAGACAGGAAGAGGAAGCCCCTGCTGGTGGCTGCCAGATGGGGGGGGGTGGTGAGACAAGCAGGAGAGCACGTCCACCTGGACCCCCAGTGACCAACTCATCTACCCCAGGACAGGCTGCCACAAAGGCGACTTTGGACAAGCTGATCCCTTTTGTTCCAAACCTCCCTCCTCCAGAAACCTGCTGTAAATTAACTACCCCCAGGAAGCCTTCACTCAAAGCGAGTTTCACATTTTACTTTCTCTCTGTGAAGCTACTACTTGAATCTAATGTAAAGATAATTATTTTATATTATTTTTAACATAATATATTCCACACACTGGAACGCTAAACAGCAATAGAAAAGGACTGGACTAACAAAACATGCAATGTGTAGATGAATCTCAAAACATTATGTTGGGAAAGAAGCCAGACAACAAAGCCTACCTACAACGTGATCCCACGGGCATGAAAATCTAGAAGAAAAATCACAGTGACAGAAAGTAGAGGGGGCCTGGGACCAGGGCTACAAAGGAGCATGAAGAAGCTTCCAGGTGGGTGATAGGAATGTTCTGACTAGTCTAGGGTGGTGGCTGCGTGGCCAGGACATTTACCAACACTCACCAACTTGTACACTTAACGTGGGTGAATTTTATGGTGTGCATACCTCAGTAAAACTGGGTTTTGTTAAGTAAGGTAGAGGAGGGAATGGGGAAACTGCTTAATGAGGGCTGGCCGGTTAGTTCAGTTGGTTAGAGCATGGTGCTGGTAACACCAAAGTCAAAGGTTCAGATCCTTTACAGGCTAGTCACCAAAAACAAAAACAAAAAAAACCTGCTTAATGGGTACAGGGTTTTCTTTTGAGGTGGTGAAAATGTTTTGGAACTGATGGAAGTCATGACTGCCCAACATTATGAATGTATAAATGTCACTGAATTATACGCTTTAAAATGGTTAATTTTATAAGTAAATTTCTTTTTTTTTTTTTTTGTCTTTTTCCGTGTCCGGCAACGGATTGCAACCCTCAGTGTCGCCCCCGTACCGGACCAGGACCGGCAACGGGATCACAACCCTCGGTGTTGCCCCCACACCTCACTCAGCCAGTGAGCGGGAACCGGTCTGTATGTGGGATCCGAACCCTCGGCAGGAGCGCCACCACACTCCCAAGCGGCGCACTATAGCAGTGCGCCACCGGGCCGGCCCCATGATAAGTAAATTTCATCTCAGTTAAAAAAATTTTTTTATAAAGGTAGGCAAGGAAAAAATTATTACGCCCATTTTACAGATGAGATAACTGGGCTCAAAGCAGGCAGTAAACTGCCAGCCCAGGGCTTATTCACTGGATGCCTCTGGCCTGGTTCAGAATCCCATAGAAGAGAAACCCACTCCACACCTCCCCCAAGCACTCCACAACCCTGGGGCCACTCTCCAGGGAGGGCCTTCTCTCTGGGGTATCAAGAAAGCAGAGCTTCCCAACAGGCCTTGGAGGAGCCAGGCAGAGCAGCACCCATAGGAGACTACAAAGTCCATGAGCTCCACCAGCAGACAGGGCTGCCTTGGGGAGGCAGGGTGAGCACCTGCTAAGAAGGTGGTCAGAGTAAGGCCAACCCACCACTCAGATCAAGGCCAGCCAACCAGGTCCTGGGCCCTGAGGCCGAGCTGCCCCTGGGGATGTAGAGGATCAGCACCAACCTCAGGGGTCCCAGGAAGAAGGGCTCAGTCACTACAGAGGAGCAGTCAAAGGAGACACATCCATCAGTTACTTTGTGACCAGCAGGAGAGGGGTTAACACCTTCATGAGGTTCTCTGGTTCCAGGAAAAGGTAAAGGGGAGAAGTTCCCTTCTGTGCTTTCTAAACAGAATCTTCCAAACACACGCAAGTGCCCTCTTGGAAGGCCCAGGCAGAGGCCAGCACAAGCTGCAGACAAGAGGGCCTGGGCTCAGGCTGAAAGATCCCAGGTCATCTGAGGGCTCCCACCACTGTCCCCCTACACGGCCCCCAACCCAGCCTTTTGACAGTGGAGCCATTCTCAGGGGGACCCACAGCCTTCCCGGCACCACACCCTCCCTCCTCATAGAATTCCTGAAAGCCCCAGCTCCCTGGGAGCCTGAAGAGCAGGGTTGACAGCAACACACCCAGTTCCCAAAGCCCCAGAGCCTGCTGAAGAACCAGAGCTCCCTACTGCTTGCCATGAGCATGCAGGTGACACCAAACGCCCCATGTCTCCCTCGTCGGAGTGCCCCAGCTCCAGCCCAGACAGGGGCACCCCTTGGAGCTAAAGCCAGTCCACATGCCAGTTACAGGAAATGTACAAAACATCTCCCAAGGGCTGTCACACCTCTGCCATGCTGCTCTTTCTGCTGGGGAAGCCTTTCCCTGCCCTTGCAAACTCCTGGCCATCCTTCAAAGCCTACATGAAGTGTCGCCTTGCCCGTAGGCAGGTTGTTCCCTGCCTCCAGCTCCACCTGTAGGTAGCACAGAGCCCGTCACCCCCAGTAGGAGGTGGCACAATGCATCTATGTGCCTCGCTCACCTCCTGGCAGGCACTGAGTCTAACCCACCTTTGGATCCCCTGCCCATCATACTGAACCAGGCCAAGAAAGTCCAGAAACCCAAGTCAAGATGCCATCCTCCTGGTCCCTTCCCACCATGTGGCAATGTGCAAGCATCCAGGCCTCTCTGGCATCACAGGGCTCTCCTCTGTGAGAGAATATTGATCATGGTAACAACAGCAGCAGCTAATGCTTACTGACTACTTCCTATGAGCCAGACAGTACCCGGGGGCTCACCATGCAGCCCTTCCTTTCATCCTGTGACATTCCTGTAAGGAGTCACTATCATCAACCCTCTTCTACGAGGGGATTGAGGCACAGAGAGGATAAGTTTGTTGCCCAGGGCCACACAGCTAGTGAGAGAGGGAGGAGAAATTCAGATGCTGGTGGTCTGGCTCCAGAGCAGGTGTTCTTAACCACTGCAGGTGTACGAGGGTTAGGAACATGGTGCAGGGTTCGGGGGTGGGGGGTGGGGGTTGTCCTGCATGGAGGAGGAACTCAGAGAGCATAAAGGCCAGTGCTTCCTGACCTTCTCTTTCCCAGGTCCCAGCCAAAGGCCTAGGAAGGGGAACAGAGCCTTCTCCCAGACAAAGCTGGCCGCTCCCAGGCCCATCCGTGTGCTGAGCGCCAGCTACAGGAAACATAAAAAGCCCATCTGCAAGCGCCTTGGCCCAGACGGGAGGCTCATGCTGCTCACTGGGAGACAAGAGCCATGATTTGGGACTATTCTTAGCAAACCACTGGCTCCCCTCCCAGAGGCCCAGCAGGCAGCAGGCCCAAGCTTCCATATGCCTTGTCTGCCATTTCCTGACCCTGCATTTGGAGGTCCCACAGGGCTAGGGGAGGGCTGGTGGGCAGGGAGTGAGGACAAAGTGTTTGCATGAGAGGTGTCTGGCCTGCCCGGCCTGCCCCAGGGCCATGTCCATGGCTGCTGAGGAAGCTCTGCAGAGTCCTGACCACAGCAGGAGGCTCAGAACCAAAGCGGCCCCTTTCCCACGTTGACTGAGTGTTCATTCACTCTGTGCGAGGCGTTGACCCACCTGCTTTCCACTGATTTTCTCCTGGTTAACCCTCACAACATCCCCTGGGGGTAGGGGTCACTGCCCCTACTTTAAAGATGCGGAAACTAAGACACTGAGTCACTTGCCTAAGGTCACACAGTGGGTAGTGTCCACCCTATCTAGAATCTGGCTGGCTCCCGGTGACCATAGCCAGAAGGTGGTGACCCCTTTCCTGTCCAAGCCCAAGGTTTAGGGGAGGAGGAGTCGACACCAGAGGGCAGTGGCTCTCCTCACAGCCCAACTGCACGTCTGCTCTTTCTCTTCCCAGGGACAGTCCCATTCCTGCCAAGGACCTGCAGGCTCGGTTTCAGAAGAAGAATTTCAGGGCCGGCCCGGCGGCGCACTGCTACAGTGCGCCGCTTGGGAGCGTGGAGGCGCTCCCACCGAGGGTTCGGATCCCACATACAGACCGGTCCCCGCTCACTGGCTGAGCGAGGTGCAGGTGCAACGCCGAGGGCTGCGATCCCGTTGCCGGTCCGGTCCGGTGCGGGCGTGACACTGAGGGTTGCGATCCGTTGCCGGACACGAAAAAAGACAAAAAAAAAAAAGAAGAATTTCACAGCCAGGTTCCTCCCCTATGGGTGGGGTCGGGGGGGGGGGGCAAAAAGCAGTTGGAGAATCCCACCGGGCCCCATGGCCTCACTTCAGGAAGCTTCTGGAGACCCAGGGAACATGAGAATCAAAGGTTCAGGGAGCCCCTGCTGGTGCTTACGGCATGAACCCAAGCCCTGTCACTTAGGTAGTGAGAAGTCAAATGACTCAGAGTACAACAGAGGATACTGAGCCCTTGGGGTACTCAAACTCCAAATTGGGAGTCTAGAAATGAAGGCCACCAAGAATATACCACCACCACCACAAACAGGACAACTTTCCAGGCACTGCTACCACTCGGAGAAACTGTGACAACTGAGTAACACACACCTTGGACTACACCCCAGTACCCACCTCTGTCCGGGTCCTGGCCTCTGCTGTCAGGTGACTCTGGCAGGTATATGTGCCTGTGTCTCCTGGGAGTCCACAGCCAACACCACATCTGCTTAGGTACTCAAGCCACTTCCGTGTGGCCCCACATCTGTGTCTGTGAATGTTGGCTCACATCCATGTCTGTGCTCCCGGGGTCCACCTATACGTCTGCCTGCTTACATGTCTGCCTCCCATGTGCGTAGGTTCAAATCCCAGTGACAGTATACATCTGTCTATATACGTGTCTGCGGTCCTTATGTGGTTCACAATGACGTGTTCATGTATGTCTGTCCCCACACATGTCCGTGTCCCTGGCCACAAATACATCTGTGTCCCTGGGTTGCTTGCCCACCTCCACTGTCTTCCTGTGTTCATCCTCATGTACATATGGATCCAGTTCCTCTATGTCTCTGCCCACGCGCTGCAAACCTGAGTGTGCACACACCTCTCTGCCCACACAGGTATCCCCCACCTGTGCCTGGTGACCGGGTCTGTGTGTGCCACCTATTTGGATGCAGGTGGGTGTGTTCAACTGAGTTCTCACAGCACCAGCCAAGGGCTTCGGGGTGAGCTCAGCAACTCCCACTCCCAGAACAGCACCCAACGCCACAGGCACAAGCAAGCAGCCACCTCCGCAAAGTGTTCCAGAAAAGCAGAAACAAGCCAGAGACAATGAGCGGGGAGGGGAGTATGCCAGAGCCCCAGACACAGCAGAACCTCACACAGCTGAGGTCAGAGCTGCCCCAGATACCACCCACCTGAAGCCAGCCGGGCCCCACAATGCCCACCCCCAATACCAACTAAGGAAGGGGAGAAGGCACGCACCACCACCTCAGTCTGTCTGCACTCACAGGAAGCAGTGTCTGGCCTGGTGCCTCCCAGCCTCTCAACCTCACCCTCAGCCCGCAGCATGGAGGCTCTTCAGAAAGGAAGTGAGGACTTCCTCCTGCCCGCCTCTGAGTCTCCCACAAGGCTGACTCTAGACCCCAAATTCCAGGAGTCTGACCGGAGAAATCATATGGGTTTCTTCAGAAATCCACTAGCAGGAACAAAAAGGGGGAAAAGAACCTGGGAGTGGGGGGCACATCTAGGCAGGAGAACCTCTCAGCCCTCCTGCTGCTCCCTGTCCTGGAGGCAGTGAGAGGTACTGATTACTAGCAGGTATGGAGCTGGAACATTTAACACACTTGCACAGTTGCATGCGAACCAGGTCCTAGCTCCCTCAGCAGTTCCACAGCCTGTATTACTCATGTAGCAATTGTGTGCCGCCTCTTGGCATTTCCACTACTACCAGTCCAGGACTGGTATCAAAACTCTGTATTAGCGAACTTTCTACGTGTTTATGTCTTCGTTTCCCCAACAGGACTGAGCTACCTGAGCACAGAATGCTCCAGGTCGTCCCACCACCCACACCCTCCCTGGGCATGGCCCGTGCCTGGCATTTAAGAGGTGCTTAGTCACTGAGCTGCAGGTTGCTTTACCTGGAAGCCAAGGAGTTGGTGCATGGACCTCTGATGGGAGAGTAGAGATGCCCAAAGCTTCCTGAGGCTAGAAGCTTTCCTTCCATTTCTGACTCCCCAACAGAAAAGAACACACTCCAACCATCCTGGCCACTTTAAAGAGCCCAGTGCATTTCAGACAGGTCACTGTCCCTTCAGGAAAACCCTCTGAAGCTGAAAAATGGACTCTGCAAGGAGACCCAGGCCTACAGAGGAAGAGGGACAGACAGGGCCAAGTATCAAAGCCTGTGCCCACTGAGACCTCTGGACTCCCCGGGTCTGTGGGCCTCGAGCCCCCTAGAGATGAGTCGGGGGACCCCGTCTCTTGATCTTGAGATGGCTCCCCTCCCTCCGACTTCGCAGGAAGCCCAGCCGGTGGGCCCTGCTCCCAGGCCCAGCAATGAAGAATGGCGGTGTCTCCAGCCCGTGTCTACCCCAGTTCGAGGGAAACCTTGGGAGAGGGGCTTTGCCAGGGCACGACCTACAAAAGGACCCAGTAAACTGCTCGCTGTTTAATGACTGAGATCCCGCAGGCCTCCCGGCACCGATCCGATCGGGTTTGGGGTGGCGGCCCAGGATCTTTCCCCTCCGAGGGACGAGGAGTGGGTGGTCGGGGCAGCCCCGGGCTGGGGCTTGCCCTGAAAACTCCCGGACCTGCTTCTCCTCTCAGTCCCGGGCTCGGACGCGTCGGTACCTGCCAGCCCGAGGCTCCCGGGGGCATCCGTGCTCCTGCGGCCGGCGCGCTGCGCCCGGACTGCGGGCGCCGAGTCAGGCGGCGGCGGGGCA
>NW_007730106.1:179366-180599 GCF_000696425.1 Galeopterus variegatus | reverse complement strand
CCGGCGGGCCCCACCTTCCCCGGACCCGCTTCCTCCCTCCGCCCGCCCGCCCTCTGCGTGGAGGAACAGTTTGGGGAGGGGAGACTGCCCAGGAAGCCAGTTCCTCTTCCCTGGGCATTAGTGTGGCTCTTGCTGGAAGATACCCAAACCCCACATCCAGCCTCCCGGGCTGGAGAAAGAAGCAAATGCTCTCGGCGCCACAGCCCCGCCCGGACTCCAGCTCCCCCGGAGATCGGCGGGCCCGGGCTTCCCTCGCCCCGCTCGGCTTCTGAAAGCCAGGCCGAGCCTCGGCGGGACCGAGACGAGCATCCGGGCTGCGGACCCAGCCTCACTGTGCCGGGCGACTTGAGCTAGGTGATTGCCGTCTAGGTGTCAAAGGAGCAGACTGTCCACTCCATCGTGGGCTTCCCCCAAGCCCTTGATTCCCTGGGAAACGCGCCCCTCTGCTCCCAGAGCAGGCACTTCGGGAGGGAAGGGCCCCTCCGCGCCCACCCCATGGCCTGCCCCGCCTCCCGCGCTGTGCGGGCTGGCACTGGGCGACAGGCGGCCAGGCCCGCCCCGACGCCGCCGCGGGCACCCACGTGAGTTCACTCTCTCGCCGCTGCTTCCTCCCAGGGAGCGCGGGTTCGTTTGTGTTTGGTGAGTCACTTCCCTCCACACTCGGGAAATCCTTCTTCCTCACCTGTCCCTACCTGCCTCACCCCCAATCAGTGCTGCAGCGGGAGTCGAGAGTCCCAGGATGAAAGCAGCACAGAGCTCTTCTCTGTCCAAAGTCAGGCGGAGGGCCCTGGGCTGGAAAAGGGGCATGCAGCCCCCGCGACGCCTAAGAGTAGCTGAAGACAAGAAATGACTCATTTGTGGTCTTACCAGGTTCCTCGCACCTAGGTCTCAAGTGCTTTACCTGAATAATTTTATCAGGTAAGTACTTTTATTATCCCTATTTTAATGGACGAATGGACGAGGAAACTGAGGCCATGGCAGACTGCTCTGAGGTCCTGTCCCTCGTGCCCCACCCAAAGTATGTGAAGAGGAGAGGAGCAGAGAAAGTCCAGGAGTGGCCTTGAGAAGCAGACCTGACCGTCAGAGTTCAGGAGCGCTAGGCTCGAATTGGCTCAGTTTACTGGCCATGTGGCTTGGGAAAAGTGACATAAGCTCTTTGACCCCCGCGTTCCACATCCATAAGATGACCCCACCCTCTTTTTTTTTTTTTTTTTTTTTTTTTTTTTTTTTTTT
>NW_007730106.1:169084-178929 GCF_000696425.1 Galeopterus variegatus | reverse complement strand
CCCCCCCTTTTTTTTTTTTTTTTTTTTGGTGTCCAGGGTTTTATTAGGGGCCAGTCACATAAGCATGAGCTCCCAGTCTCCAGAACCCCAGAGGTCAAACTCATACAGCCTGGTCCAGGACTTCAGGTATACAAAAACAGGTGTTCACTATAAATCTAGTTGTTAGCATAAACTATCTGGTCAAACTCATACAGTATGGCCCAAGGCCTATGGCATACAAAAACATTCTTATCAGACAGGATATTTCAAGGGCTCAGGAGCAAGTCAAGGTCCAATCCTTTCTCTGGAGTGGACCCCACCCTCTTTCATAGAGGTGTTTGAGGAGCCACTGAGCTGGGTGCTTGATGCCCAGGTGTAGTGTATGGCACATTGTAGGGCTCCATCATTGGGGGAGGTTCCCTGCCTTTCTCCTCTTACCACCCCCCATATCCCATTCCACCCTGGTCAGATTCCCCAGCTGATGCCCCTGCCATCCTGAGGATGCATTCCAGCATAATGCCCCCCTCATGGCCAGGACTAAGGTAGGGACGTGCATGTTCCCAAGCATATGCACACACACACACTCTCATGCACACATACATATGCACGCGTACACACACATACACAAACTCATACACATAAGCATGTGTGCACATGCTCAAAAATACACAAACATGCACATACACACACATACATATATGAACACACATATATATTGCTTCTCCCCCACCCTCACTGTCCAGCAGACACTGGAGTCCATGGCTGTCTGCCTCTCTAAACAGTCCCAGTGACAAAAGCCACATCTGACCAGTCTTTTGGTCCCCAACACCCATGCCAAGCACATCTTCATTCATCTATTTGTATTCACCATGTTCTTGTTGAACCAAACAAAAAAGCCCAGGGCAGAAATGTCCTCAGAACAGCCCACAATCACAGCCCTCCTGGCCCCTACAGACAGCCTAGGGGCTCAGCTGCTATTCTCCAGAAGTAGGGGACTGGGACTTGGAGGGGTCTCAGGGTCAAGGCACAGACTGCATCCAAACCACAGCACCCAGCCTTTCCAGCCCACCCCCAGTCCGCCAGAAGATCTGCCACATCCATGCTCAGAGCAGCAAGTCCTGCAGCCCTGGCTGTCTGCTGGCCATGGGGCTGGCGTGGGGTCCCTGCAACCACAAGAAAGCCTCCAGGACCAAGGGGGACAGGGGCTGAAGAGAAGGCACTCTGTCCTCTCTCCCCAGCCTCAGGCAGAAAAGAAGAATCAGCTGAGCCAATTTGAGCCTCTCAGACTGCAGCAGGAGCTGCCTGAGAAGTCTGGAAACTTAGAACAGAAGCCCAAAAGCCCCTGAGAAAGGATCCATGGGTCCCAAAACAGGACCTCAGAAAGTAGAGGGCTCAAGAGCAACCCCCACTCACCCAGCACCCCCACCAGCACTACCACCACCCACATCCCACACACACAAGCCCCTCAGACACCACCTTATCATCTCAAGAAGGCCAGGGACCCATGGGTGGCACTGTACAAATGTGTGCTTGCATGTGAACATGTGTGTGCACACGTGTGCTTGTGTTGTTCATAGGTGAACACATGTCTGCAAGAACATAAATAAGGGTATGCATGTTTGTACGAGGATCTAGTGGGAGTGAGTGTGGATATACGAGTTAACATATGTGTAAAGGCGGGTATGTGCAACACACACACGAAGCAACCCACCACAGTCCGAAACCAATAAATAAGGGTATGCATGTTTGTACGAGGATCTAGTGGGAGTGAGTGTGGATATACGAGTTAGCATATGTGTAAATGCGGGTATGTGCAACACACACACGAAGCAACCCACCACAGTCCGAAACCAAACGAGCTGCTGCTGCAAAGAATAACGAGGAACCCCATTACTTACACTTGCGGGAGACAGCCCAAGCAAGGTGCGGTCTGCTTAGGAGAACGCTCTCAAGTTCAGTCCCTGGGCAGAAGCATAAGCTGTGGGAACCCCAGATTCCCTGTGGCAACAATCAAGCCAAGAATTATTTACTGACAGGCACAAATGACTCGCCGGAAGGCAGAGGAGCTGGGTTCAAACCAGCAAAGAGAAGACTTGACAGAAGATGGGAAACAGGCCCTAGTGCTCTTCTCCACTCCCCACCCCCCACCAAGCCTGCCACAGGCTGGGGGACACTGGGCCTGAGGAATGGACAGTGTCAGGGCAGAGGCTGACACTATAATGTGTGACCACGTGCCAAGAACATGGACCACATGGGCCCTCTAGGGTGGGTGTGTTGGGGCCTGCAGTTTCTACCTGAGCCTGGTGGTCTCTGAGCTGCAGGTAACTCATCCTTGGGGCCTGAGTCACAGCACAGATTGATCCCCTGGCTGCCCTGGCAGATCCAGCACTCCTCATTTATTAGGCCCCCCTCTGTGTGCGTTCCAGGGGTCAAAGACACATGCTTAAAGCTGAGCAGACCTGGGCCTGGACCTAGCCTCAGCGACTTTACCACTGTGTGACCCCTAACTTACAAGTCACCCTGTTTCTCCAGTCTCCTCATCTGTAAAATGGTACAAAGAGCAGTTCTTGCTTCTGGGAAATGTCTGGAAGACTAAAGGGGTGCCTGGCACTTTGATGGCAGCTGTTATTGTCATTATTATTGCCGTCTGCGCTCACACGATGACCCAGCACTGAACCTGGCAGAGCAGAGCAGTTTTCTGAGGCCGAGTTCAGGTTCCGCCTCCTCCCGCATCTGCCCGGTGAGCGGATCCCCATCTGTTCTGGACTCCTTCCTCTCACTTCCCTGCAGTGCCCTGGGACCTGAGCACCCCTGCCTGGTAAAGGATACACTTCGATAATTGGCATTATCAGTGTTAGCAAGATCATTAATTTTATTGGTTATACCCTCCTTCGAGTCTAGGTCTAAGAATCACATCTCCCATCTCCCAAATTCATACATAAGGTTCAAACTTTTTAAAGTTTAGGTTCAAACTTTTGGACCAAGACCTAAAGTAAGAAATACATTTTACACTGGGACTGACTACACAGATATGCTGCTATGTACGTTTCATCAAAACAGTGCTTAGCCTGTGTCTGGTGCATTCCGGTACTTTCTAATCTCTCCTATCCTATTTTCATTTGTTATTGCCGCCTCCAGTGCACTAAATTGATTTTGCTTTGACCTGCAGTTTGAAAATGCTGCACAGAACGAGAGGGCCCTGAGAGCAGGGACCGGATCTTGCTCCCCTCCCTCTCCCAGCACTACTCAGGGCCTGACTGCAGTGTCCGGAATATGTGGGAAGAGGATGATTCTGTCTCCAGAACATTCGTCAGGTACTACAGGGAGAATGCTCCATCAGAGAAGGAGCAAAAAAGGGGAAGAAATCCTGGCTCATCCATTCAGCAAATATTTCATTCATTTGGTCAATTAGTCAGTCAACAAACAATGATGGAGTCCCTTCTATATTCCAAGCCCTGTTCTAGGCCCTGAGCAGTGAATGAGGAAGACAGTCCTGCCTTCATGGAGCTGACATTTCAGTGGAGCGGGGGTGGGAGGACACCATGAGCAAGCACACAACAAGAGAAGAAGGATTGTTTCTTCTGGTCCTGAGCAGTGAATGAGGAAGACAGTCCTGCCTTCATGGAGCTGACATTTCAGTGGAGCGGGGGGTGGGAGGACACCATGAGCAAGCACACAACAAGAGAAGAAGGATTGTTTCTTCTGGTCTCTGCAGGCTGTCGGCGAGGGACTGAGGGATCACAGTCTGACAGCCAACTCCTGTCTCAGGGAGAACTGCTCAAGTACCTACTGTGTGCCTGACTCAGAGCCAGAGATAAGCAAGACCCTGGCCTGCTCTCAAGGGGCCCACAGACCTGTGGGACAAACAAGCAAGGAAACTGATCATTTCAGAGCAATGTGTTTCCTGCAGACTGGGGGTGGGGCGGGAGTGCCAGAGAGGCAGAGTTGGGGACCCTTGGCTCGGTAGGGATGCATGACCATCTAGGTCAGCTCGGGGTGACATGGATGACCTGCAAGGGCCGTGCCAGCTCTAGCAACATGTAGTGGTTTGTTATGCCATCTACATCAGACAGACCTGAGTTTTTAATTCAGTGTTGGTCACTTAGCTGTGTGACCTCAGGCAAGTCACTTAACCTCTCTGAGCCTCAGTTTTCACATCTATAAAATGGGGATAGTCACACCTACCTTGACAGTTTTCAGATTAAATGAATCAATAAATGTAAAGTTGTTAACAAACAGCTGTCCGAGAGGAAGCTCAATACCTACCAGTAGTGGCAGTTATCATGATCATCAGAAGATTCCTCCCTGAGGCATTGTCCTTCTGCCCTGACCTCCTCCCCTCCTGGCTAGCACTTATAGTGTCCCCCCTGGAACATACAGAGAATCCCTCACCCCCACTGCTGTCAGAGAGGAGCTCCAAGTGGCCTTCTGCTGTTCTCACTGCAAAATCCCAAGCCCTGGACACCGGGAGTCATGGGGGGGTTGGGAGGTGGCTGCCAAACCCTGCAGCAGGGAAACCATCCATCCCTGAATAAACAGGCTGTCACCCCTTCCCTCCCACCCTTTCTTTCCTTTAAATAATCCAGATCTGTTGCCCAGTTGTCTCCAAGCAACACCGCTCCAGGCTCGCAAGGATGCCTCACTCTGACAGAGCCATTTATGAAGATGCTGCAGGCGAGGTGGGGGCGGGCTGCAGGGGTCAGGAGCTACAGGAGGCCAGGCCTGACACAGCCTCCTCCCGGCCACTCGGGGGCCTTCATGTGATGAGCTCCGGTCCCTGGAACACAGCTCCTGGGCCCACACCTCCCCGGACCAGTGGGCACAGAACATTCCAGGAGAGGCAAGGCCCCAGACTCACAGGAAGGGCCTGGGCTCTCCTAAGCTTGGGGCACACAGGAGCCTGGGGAAAGTCACTGCCTGGGCTCAGCCTCCTGGGTTCCAGTCTCAGTGCCATCCCAGCCAGGCCATCCACCCTCTCTGAGAAGGGGTAGGAAAGAGACACTCTCACANTGGGTTCCAGTCTCAGTGCCATCCCAGCCAGGCCATCCACCCTCTCTGAGAAGGGGTAGGAAAGAGACACTCTCACACTTTTTGGCAGTATGTACCCAAATGACAAACACACAGACCCTTTGCCTCAGCAATTCCATTGCTAGGAATTTAGCCTAGAGATGAGCCTGCACATGTGCAAACTGACAACGGGACAAGGTTATTCATAGTTTGCAATAGTAAAAGATTGGAAAACTGAAATGTCTGTCGATAGAGGTGATTGGCTAGAAAAAATATGGAATGTCAGAAGCTAGAAATGCCATGTGGCTATTTTAATCCCCGAGGCAGATGTATGTGGGCCTATGGAAAATGACCACTAGAGTGGAGGGCAAGGTCCAGAGGTGGACGTGGACAAGGAGTGGGAGGGGTGTGGGCCACAATAGTGTGGCAACCTCGGTATCTGTATCCAGGGAAATGGATAAGTCACCTTTGTTCCAACCATGGAATCCTACCCAGCAGGTACACCCAGCCATCCAGGTGCATAGACACAGAAACGCGGAGCAAGCTCAAAAACACAGTATCCAGGGGTGAGAGTGATGGTGGAGCTACATCTGGCTGTATAAGACTATTAACGTAAAGTAACAACATGTGTACACAGAATGCCACCATTTTCTTAAATGAGGTTGTGTACATTACACAGAGACATTTATCACCACACTGACATGGATGTCCCTGAGAAAAAGGAATGGGATGAAGGGAGAAGAGACAGAACAAAACCACACAAGGGAGAGGCCTCACATGCACTGATGATGATAATGAGCTGTGCTCCGAGGAAAGTTATTTACTCAGCTCTGCAGCTGATGGAAGGAAGGAAGGAAAGAGAAAGGAAGGGAGGGAGAGAGGAAAGCAGGAAGGGAGGGGCCAGGAGAGAAAATGCAGAACAGAGTCTCTAATACTCTAGCACTTGAGGAGGTGTCAAAAGGGCATACGTATGTTATGTACACACACACACCCACCCTTGAATATCTCTGAAGGGCAGGTAAGAAACTGGTAGCATTAGCACCTCTAGGGCAAAGAACAAGGTGGTTGGGGCCTCAGGCAGGAGGGAAACTTTTCCCTGTATATCATCTTGTGCATTTGAACTTCGTTCCATGTGGATCTGTGATTTTAAAACAATAATAAAATTTCCATCCTGTTTATACTCATAGGCTTGTATACACGTGGTCAACCTCTGGAAGAGGGCTGAGCCCTGGGAGGGAATTGGAGCCTGAGAGAGGGAAGCACTTATCTTCTACTGTCCTTTTGTACAGCTGGATTTTTTTCCCCATGCATTTATGATATATTCTAATAATTAAGTCATTTTTCATTTTAATTATGAACATTTTTATATATGCACCAATGTAAAGAATAGTATCACCAATTCTATATACCCATCATCCAGATATGACAATGACCAAGATTTTGTGACACTTGCTTTATCTACCATTTTCTCTTTTTTCTTCTGTTTTTCTTGCTGGAATATTTTAAAGCGGCTCCCAGGTATTATGCCATTTCACTCTTCCCTACATCACAATATGATGGACATAATAAACGCAGTTTAAAGAAACAAAGTCTGAGGCCGGCCCATGGCTCACTCGGTAGAGTGCGGTGCTGATAACACCAAGGCCACGGGTTCGGATCCCACATAGGGATGGCCGGTTTGCTCACTAGCTGAGCGTGGTGCTGACAACACCAAGCCAAGGGTTGAGATCCCCTTACCGGTCATCTTTTAAAAAAAAAAAAGAAAGAAAGAAACAAAGTCTGAGAGGCCAGCTAGTGCACCCTGCCCGGCCTGGAGGGATCCCTGTACTAAATCCCAATGGGCGGTAGCTGTCTGCCTCTGCTTGACTTTCCCATGATGAGAAACTTATTACCTGACCCATCTCCTTCTTTGTCCTCGTGGCCAAGAGTTAGGCTTCTCAGAAGGGATAGACTACTGTAGACCACCCCACCCTCCTTTTGCCATCTTGCAGGCACCCAGCAGCAGGCAGGGGCAGCTCAAAGCCACAGGAAAACACAGCCCAGCTCCTCAGAGTCCCTGCATCTCCCCCACATGCTCAGGAGCACAATGGTGTGCAATGCACATTCACATAAGCTGGAGGTCACCGAGGCTCTGGTGGCCAGCAAGACCCCTCCAGGCACCCCCCAGGCTATCGGAGACAGGCATTCTCTGTGCTGCACTTAGGACTAAACCCTGAGTCAGGACAGGGAAAGCTGTTCTCCAGACCGCCATTGAACGGTGGGAGGAGTTTGCCCACATGGACTCCCAGCCCAGGCTCCACCTGGCCTTCCTGTGCCAGAATCTCCATGGCTGGAGACTGTGGAAAGCCCCCTGGGTGGGCTGATGGCAGCAGTGGAGTGTCTGATGTTTGGGAACCACTGGGCCAAGTGACTCCGAGGCCCTCTTCTGGCTCAAACAGGCCAATCCGGCTCTCCGCCGCCTGCGCCCCCCCATGCCAGCACAGGGGCCCCGGTGATGCCAGCTCCTCCTACTCTCAGCTCAGGGGTGTGCTGGTCAAGGCTCAGAGCAGCACATGCAGCCCTCCAAATCCCAGGTGCTTGCTGGGGGTGCCCTGCCCTCTCCACTGTGGGTAGAGAAAGGTGAGCTGTGAAGTCAGGCTGCCTGCCTTCAATCCCAGTCCTGACCCTTTCCAGCCGTGTGCCCTGTGGCAGGTAGCCCAGCTCCCTGAGCCTCAGTTTCCTCCTCCACTAAAGGCGGGTCAGAGTCCTGCCTCATGCGGTGGGGGTGGAATGCAGTGGATGACTGCATGTAAACCTCGGCGCAGAGGAGATGCTCAGCGTTTCTCTTTCCTCCTCTGTCACCTCCATCCCTGGCTCTCCTGACACCAAAGCCTGCTGTGCTTTGTTCACCACACCACATCCACAAGAAGTCCTGGGCAGGGGCTCCTCTTGGGGCAAAGGCAGGGGAGGGGGCTCCACACTTGGGCTCTAGAGAAAGGAAGCTTCCTTAAAAACCTTGCCTGGTGCCCCTCACCCCACTTTATTCCCAATGAGACAGTCAGGCAACCCCTCCACATGAAAGGGACTGGAGGGACAGGCTTGAGAAGGGCCAGGGCCAGACAGGTCAGGAGAGCAGGTCCCTGATCAGGCTTCTGGAGACCTGAGTCCTAATCGAGTTCCTGCCTCACCATGTCTGCACTAGGCAAGTCCAGGAACCTCTCTGGGCCTCAGTCTCCTCATCCGTAAAATGGGTAAAGAATCCCTGCCTTGCACATAAACAGAAGGTACCCTTCTCATCTTTGGGGGGTGGGTGGACCGATTGACCATTTGGTGGCAGGGGACAAACTTCAGACAACTCAGAGGCACTGTCAGAATGAGCCTCATGGCTCTCCTTTCATGGGACACCAGGGCGAAAGGGCTCTTGAGGATTTATCCCAACTCCCTACCTCACCCAAGAGTCCCCCACAGCACCCCGTCCTCTACTGGGTGCTTCCCAAGTGCGGGCTACTGCGACGGACTTCATAGTCATGATCTCATGCCTCACAGAACCCCTAAAGCAGATTTCATTACTATCCTCATTTTACAAATGAAGAAAAGGCGGCACAGAGCAGTTGAGAAACTTGCCCAATGTCCTACAGCCCCCTCTGACTCAGAGCCCTTGTGTTCAGCCACTAAACTGCTGCCTGACTTGAATCCTCCCAGTGACAGGGAGCTCACTCCCTCAGAGGCAGCCTGCTTGGCTGCAGAACTGTGCTGGGTGTTAGGACATCCTTCATTCTTCTCACATGAATCTGACATCCACTTCCCAGTCACTCCCCTCACTCCCCAGCTGGTCCTCCCTCCCCTCCCCCAACACACACACACACTGGGACCACCAGAGCACACGCACCTCCTCCCACGGGGCTGCCTTTCAAATATTTGAGAAATGCCATCTCATACCCCCGCCCCCAGACTTTTCCAGCTAAACATCCCAGGACTTTCAAAGGCCGGTGGGAAGCTCAGGACCAGAAGAGGCCTTGTTATTCCACCTCCAGCTCCCCCTGGGGGGCTTTTCCAAGGGGCTCTTTCCCAAGGGGGTCTAGAAGAGCATGAAGCCCTTCTTTTTCTCCATACTCAGCTCCTCCCATACCCCCCAGAAGCTGGTCTCCTATCTCCGACTTCACACCTAGCTGACATTTTACATTTAGAGACCTGTGGACAAGTCCCCTTCTGGTCCCCACCCACCTCCCAGCCGGTCACCGGCTACCCCCCACTTCAAGTCTCTGAAGGGGGTGCTGCACTGTGGAGGGTGCAGCACTGGGGGGTGCAACACTGGGGGGTGCAGCACTGGGGTTGCAGCACTGGGGGGTGCAGCACCGGGGGGTGCAGCACTGGGGGGTGTAGCACTGGGGTTGCAGCACTGGGGGATGCAGCACTGGGCACTGCCAGCAGGAGGATGACAGTGGACAGTCAGAGCCCAGCTGGGAGGGAGGGAGAAACCTGCTGCAGGGGTTGGTGCAGGGTGGCGGGGGTGAGCTTCCCCTCACATTCCTGTCTTTCCTCCCCAGAGTGTTCTACGTCCTCTCACTTCCTTTCACAACCTCCCCCAGGTCCCTCAGGGAGGGCTGCCTCCCACCTCCCTTTAAAACCCACTATTTATGGGGCTGGCCCGGTGGCGCACTGCGCTAGTGCCCCGCTTGGGAAGCATGGTGGCGCTCCCGCCGAGGGTTCGGATCCCACATACAGACCGGTTCCCGCTCACCGCCTGAGCGAGGCGCGGGGGCAACACCGAGGGTTGCGATCCCGTTGCCGGTCCTGGTCCGGTACGGGGGCGACACTGAGGGTTGCGATCCGTTGCCGGACACGGAAAAAGACAAAAAAAAAAAAAAAAAAAAACAACC
>NW_007730106.1:165973-168114 GCF_000696425.1 Galeopterus variegatus | reverse complement strand
CGTTGCCGGACACGGAAAAAAACAAAAAAAAAAAAAAAAACAACCACTATTTAAAAAGCCTCCCCAAGTTATTGTTTAAAGTGCACAGAGTTTCAGCTTAAAAAGATGAAAAAAGTTCTGCAGGTGGATGGGGGTGATGGTTGCACAATAGCATGAATGTACTTAATGCCACTGTAGTGCTTAATTAAAAATGGTTAAAAGGGTGAATTTTATGTTAGGTATATTTTACCACTAAAAAAAAAAAAAAAAGACAATTCATATAATGAGAGAAAATAACCGACCCCCTCAACCCCCCAAAAAAAGTTCTTCCCAAGGGAGCCTAAGGTCTGGCTCTGAGTCAGGAAGACCAGCGTGTGGAGGTGGAGACCCCACACAGCACCATGGGGTGATCCTGGAAGTCCCAAAGCCCCTGCTCCCCTCCAGCCTCCCTGGCAGCCCTGTGGCAAGGGATACTGTCAGGCCAAGGAAGGCCAATACCCCCGGACCCAACCCCAACTCAGAAGGCCAGGGCTAGGAGGTACCAGAGGTACAGAGAGGTAGTGCCTGGCCCAAGGGCGCACAGCAAGTTAGCCATGAAGCTGGGGCTTGAGTGGCCCTCAGAGGGGAGGCATGGGCCTGTGGGGCCCAGAAGGGAATCACAACAGGCGAACTGGACATTTGCTCCCTGCTGTCCCCCATCTGCAGGGGTACTTGCCTCCTGACCCAAGAAGCCCTCTCAAGGTCTTCATTTCCGGCGGGTTTGGCATCGGGCCTGTGCAGCCTGGGCACATGGAGCCTTCTGTCCTCCCTGGGCAGCTCTGTGATGTCATGGTGGGGGTCAGGTTTTAGAGTCAGGCCCTCCTGCGTCCTGACTCCACCCTGTAATATGTTTTTTAGACTCAGGCCCTTCACCTGTAAAATGCGCATAATAATGCCTAATTGGCAGGGTTGTTTTGAAGATTACAGCAAATGACAGAATACCTACAGGGGACCTGATATATAGTTCGGTGCTCAATAATTATTTGTTTTCCCCTCTTCCCTCCCTGGGACCCACGGCCTTCCACCTCGTATAAACAGTCAGCAGTGTCCTCCGTCAGCCACTAACTGCCTGAATAATGGGGGTTAAATCCATCCCCCATTCTGGGCCTCAGTTTCCCCACCTGTAGAATGAAAGAATAGAAATACTGAACTTCACCAGGGTGTATAATCTACTAAAACTGCAAATATACCTTGTACGGCATCCCATGTACAAGAATGTTCCTACCAGCATTGTCCAGAATAGCCCAAGACTTGGAAACAACTCAAGTGTTCATTGAGAGAAGAATGGATGAGCAAATTGTGAACTAAAATGAGTGAACTACCAACATATGCGACATCACGGACTATCACAGACTTAACGGTGAGTACAAGAAGCCAGATACAAACCAGAGCACAGCGTAAGATTGTGAGATTCCACGGTTTGCATGAAGTCCCAGGACAGGCAAAACTGGCCTATGATGATGGAGGCCAGAGGAGCGGTGGCCTGTGAGTGAGGGGCAATGCTGGCCGGGAGGGGCACGGGGGACCGTTCCAGGGCACTGAGTATGCTCCATAGCTTGATCTGGGTGGGGGTGCGCAGACTACCAGACATGAAAACTCATGAAGTTGCGACCTTAAGGTGCGTGCACTTTACCGTGAGTACAGTTTCCATCTTACCTTTCACCCGCTAAGTTCCAAACGCATTGCTCTTGGTTCCTCAAACTGGCCAAGAGTGGTCCCTCCTCAGGGCCTCTGCACCTGCAGGTCCCTCTTCCCAGAATGTTCTTCCTCCATGTCCCCCTCACTGCGCCCCACCTGCGGCGGCCGCTCAGTGCCTCCCCACCGCACCCCATTACGATTCTCAGCGCAGCCGCTTCCCCCTTCTGCTTGCTTGTTTGTTTATTGTCTGTCCCCCTCCTCTAGGGTGTCAGCTCCACAAGAGCAGGAACTTGTCTATCTGGGTTCTAATTTCTGCTCCACTAAAGTGATGTTAGGCACACAGTAGTTACTAAAAAAATACCTGTGGGATGCACAGGGTCTCTCTACAGCAGGTCCGATCATGTCTGAAGGCTTTCTTCTCCTCAAAGTGGTGAGAGGGAATTCACTTTTTTTTTTTTTTTTTTTTTTTTTTTTTTTTTTTTTCT
>NW_007730106.1:155693-165489 GCF_000696425.1 Galeopterus variegatus | reverse complement strand
CCGCGCTTCCCAAGTGGCGCACTATCCAGTGTGCCACCGGGCCGGCCCCGGGAATTCACTTTTTACTTTTTCATTCACTCCACCAACATTCAAGAGAGGCCTAATATGTACTGGGCGTAATCTGGGCTCTCAAGGAGAGCATTTTCTAGAGGAGGAAGGCCCATGTCAGACCTTTCTAGTGGCATGGGAGGGATAGGCAATAGGGGCCTGTGCCCAGGGCTGGGGGAGCGCCCAGCAGAGAGTGGTTGGCTGTCTCCCAGTTCCCAGGGCCGGGAGCCCGAGGTGGGCTCTGGAGTGTGGCCATAGCTGCAGCCATACAGCAAGAGGGCCTGTGCCTTGGCAGGAAGCCACCCCCTTCTAAAAAGCCAGAGAGCTCAGCCTAGGGCAGCCGCTGTCTCCACCCGCAGGCCCGGTCACCTGCTGCCATGGCAACCTGTCCTACCCAAGCCAATGGCACTGGGAGCAAGTGGCACAGGGCCAGAGAGGCAATAATGCATCTGCCAGTCTCCCCCACCCCAGCAAGGGAGGCATGTTGGCCACTCAAGCTGCAGCTGGGAAAGTTGTATGTTGTTCCCACACTTCTTCCCATATGTGGGTGCCATGTACAAGGTTGCACAACTCTGCCTGGTGCAACAGTGTGGGGGATTGGGGGTCCCAGCAGGGGGTAACAAATAGTTCAATAATAAAAGCTCTCATTTACTGAGCATTTATTACACACCAGGCATTCCAAATACTTTTCATGTACTTCCTCATTCTAGTCTCGCAACAACCCTATGAGGCACATACTATTCTTACTTTACAGAGGAGGAAAATAAGGCACGTTTGATTAAGTAACTTGCCTAATGTCTCACAACTAGTAAGCCACTGAGCTAGGATTAGAATCCAGGCACACAGCCTCCATAGCCTTAATGTTAACCACTGGGAGCACAGTCTCCACTGGCCTGAATCATTTGGTTTCCCCACTAGGCACTCAGTTTTCTGAGCTCTGTGTGCACCAAGGAAAAAGAAACAGGTTAGATCGGGTCTCTGGCTCCGAGGTGCCCCAAGCTCCATGCAGAAGATGCAGGTAAATAATCACAATGCCAAGTCATAAATCTCAAAGACGCAAGAGAAGCATAGAGGGCTCTCTGGGACAGGAACGCAACACAGGGCAGCCTGGCTCTGGCATCTGCCATTTGGATCTCAACCAGGGGCACTGGGACCGGAGTTGGAGCTGTTCTGGAATCTGAGGGCTGATGTGGGTACCCACCTCCAGAGGCAAAGTTCTGGCCTGGGAGGCCACCTGCTGGACGGACGGCAGCAGGACAACCTCGGCAGCCTGGCCTCCATAGCAGGTGTTTCCTGGGAGCCCGCTGTGTGCCTGTCACCGTGCTGTGCATGGGAGATGCAGAGCAACACGAACAGTAAAGCAGACAGCCCCGTGGAGCTTGCAGTCTGCTGGGGGAGGCAGACATTAACCAATAGGCCCACAAATAAAGACACGGTTCCAGCTGACAGTAAGTACACTGCAGGAAGTATACAGGTGCTCTTAGGGAGTGTGAGAGGGGGTCGTCTCCACACAGGGTAGTGACAGAGGCCTCTCTAAGGAGGTATGAGCTGAGACTTGAAGGCTAAATAGATATTTGTCAGGCAGAGTGGGAGAAAGGGCACTCTGGGCAGAGGGGACAGCAGGGACAAAGGCCCTAAGTTGCGAAGGAGCACGACAAATTGCAGGACCTGAAAAGGCCGCTGCAGCTGGACAGCAATGAGCCCAGAGGAATGAGCACGCAGGCCAGGGGTTCAGCAGCTTGTGTTTTATCCTAAAGGCTGCAGGAGGCACAAAGGGCTTTAGCGAGGGGAACGACACAATCCCATCTAGTGCAGCAGCTCCTGTGGAGAGTGGATTACATGGGCCAGGGCAGAGGCAGGGAGGCCAACGCAGCTGTCCAGGAGAAAGACGGGGTGGCTGGGACCAGTGTGGTAATGGAGAAGCCAAAGAGGAGCCAATGGATTGCAGAGAATAATTTTGGAAGCAGGATTAACAGGATGTAGTGCGTTGGTTGTGATGTTCGGGGGAGGAAGGACTCAGGACTCAGGGGTTGACTGAAGTGGGAACGCTGGAGAAGAAGCAGAGTTCAGTCTAGTCAGAAGAGTGCAGCCTGGGCTGCCTGCAAGGGAAATGCCCAAATGGGCAGGTGGCCGTAGGGTCCAGAGCTTGGAGCAGTGACCCGGGATAGGGAAATGCAGGGTTCCACGGGCATCGGTGGTGTTTTAAGCCTCAGGGTGGGTGAGACCCTCCAGGAAAAGCAGGTAATGAGAGGGGAGGAAAGACGTCAAAGCAGAGCCTGAGGGGAGAGGAGGGGGAGGAGGGAGGGAGAGGAGGCCTAGGGAAGGCGGAGGAGACTAAGAGACAAAGAGGACTGAGCCCGAGCCACCAGGAAGGTGGGAGAGAAGCTTGATGGCACAAAAGCCAAGAGGTAGGGGAGCATTTCAACCATGTCAAAGGCTGCTGTGAGGCCAAGCAGGGCTAGAACCAATTTGGCCACACAGAGTCTCCCACAACCCAAGCCAGGGCAGATTCCATGGTGGGTGGGGGCGGGAGGCACACGGAATGGAATTGGGTGAAGTGTGAGTAGGGGGTGAGGAGCATGGTGAGACAGCACCATCGTCAACTTGGCTGTGAAGGAGAAGATGCAGCAGCTGGAAGGGGATTGGGGGTAGCTGTAAAGATGGGGTACCAGGGCGCAGTGGTGTGCATTGATGATTGGGGGAAGGGAGGTGATGGGAGGACTTAGGCAGAGCTGCAGACCAGCAGCTTTCCAGTGTCTCTTTATTCTGTTCCTTCTACTTTCACCCTGGTTCCTGCAGTCACTCCTGTATTAACCACCCCTTCCTCAGATGAGGGAAGCCCCAGAGAGGGCCCCGATGTCACATAAGGGCTCTGCCTAAGCTGGTTCCTTTGCACACCAGGCTGTTTGGAGCCGTGGGAAGCCAAGAATCGTGCTGAGGTCATGTGGGCCCCTTGACAATGTCTGGGTGACCTTCCCTCCCTGCCAGGTCTGCACTGCCCAGCCCCTCACCCCCGTGCATCCTGGGTAGCACCACAGAGGACGGCAGACAGGCCAGGTACTGCCAGAGAGATCACTTCTTGGGGTCGGGGGGAGTGCTCTTAAAGGAAAAGAACACAAAAATACAAAGACGAAATTAGGTCCAGGAGCTCCGGACCCATCTGAAACTTAAGCTTCATTAGCCTCAGGGTAACTCTGCCTCTCTGACTGCCATGACCTCCAGCAAGTGACATCACCTCTCTGAGCCTGGATTCCTCATCTGTAAAGATGAGGTCCTTGCGAGCACTAAATGAGATAATTCTGCAAAGTGTTTACCACGAGTCTGGACAACCTGTAACTGTGGCTGTTCATAAACTGGGCTCCCCTGGGGCAAGTGGGGGTGGAGGGAGGAAAGCCTCTCTCTCCCAGAGCCCACGCAGCAGTAAGCCCTTGGTTTGAGTGAGGCAGCGAGAAAGAGGGTGACGGTATGAGTGACCCACCACCCCTCCCCTGTACCCTGCCTACCCTGGCACCAAGTGGGGGCTCTGCTGATGGCCCTGAACTGTCACCCCCACTTTTGGTGGCCCTTCACAATTTACCAAGCGGGTGCCTCCCACCCCTCCCCACCAGCAGCAAGAGAATGAGGCCACTGGACAGAGGCCCAGAGAGGGGACAGGACGGATGGGAGGGGACACATCCAGCTGACCCAGAGCCCTGGGTAACCTCCACCCCGCCCGATGACTGGGCCCAGCTCACTACAGAATGCCCCTGCTTCGCGGAGCTCCTGTCCTGGACCCGACGGGGGACCCACAGGGCCAGGGAGCTGCCGCAGGGAGCTAGACCCGCAGTGCGCTCAGTTCGGGGACAGGGGAGAGGGCGCGGGCCCCACCCTGGCGGAAACAACGCCCCCCGCCCGGCCAGGGACACTCACCGCCGCCGCCTCGGTCCTCTGGCTCCGCAGCCCGCTCTGCCCGCTGGCAGAGTCGCCGCCGGGTCGCCCTCNCTAGTGCAGCAGCTCCTGTGGAGAGTGGATTACATGGGCCAGGGCAGAGGCAGGGAGGCCATCGCAGCTGTCCAGGAGAAAGACGTGGTGGCTGGGACCGGTGGGGTAATGGAGAAGCCAAAGAGGAGCCAATGGATTGCAGAGAATAATTTTGGAAGCAGGATTAACAGGATGTATTGGGTTGGTTGTAATGTTCGGGGGAGGAAGGACTCAGGACTCAGGGGTTGACTGAAGTGGGAACGCTGGAGAAGNATGTTCGGGGGAGGAAGGACTCAGGACTCAGGGGTTGACTGAAGTGGGAACGCTGGAGAAGAAGCAGAGTTCAGTCTAGTCAGAAGAGTGCAGCCTGGGCTGCCTGCAAGGGAAATGCCCAAATGGGCAGGTGGCCGTAGGGTCCAGAGCTTGGAGCAGTGACCCGGGATAGGGAAATGCAGGGTTCCACGGGCATCGGTGGTGTTTTAAGCCTCAGGGTGGGTGAGACCCTCCAGGAAAAGCAGGTAATGAGAGGGGAGGAAAGACGTCAAAGCAGAGCCTGAGGGGAGAGGAGGGGGAGGAGGGAGGGAGAGGAGGCCTAGGGAAGGCGGAGGAGACTAAGAGACAAAGAGGACTGAGCCCGAGCCACCAGGAAGGTGGGAGAGAAGCTTGATGGCACAAAAGCCAAGAGGTAGGGGAGCATTTCAACCATGTCAAAGGCTGCTGTGAGGCCAAGCAGGGCTAGAACCAATTTGGCCACACAGAGTCTCCCACAACCCAAGCCAGGGCAGATTCCATGGTGGGTGGGGGCGGGAGGCACACGGAATGGAATTGGGTGAAGTGTGAGTAGGGGGTGAGGAGCATGGTGAGACAGCACCATCGTCAACTTGGCTGTGAAGGAGAAGATGCAGCAGCTGGAAGGGGATTGGGGGTAGCTGTAAAGATGGGGTACCAGGGCGCAGTGGTGTGCATTGATGATTGGGGGAAGGGAGGTGATGGGAGGACTTAGGCAGAGCTGCAGACCAGCAGCTTTCCAGTGTCTCTTTATTCTGTTCCTTCTACTTTCACCCTGGTTCCTGCAGTCACTCCTGTATTAACCACCCCTTCCTCAGATGAGGGAAGCCCCAGAGAGGGCCCCGATGTCACATAAGGGCTCTGCCTAAGCTGGTTCCTTTGCACACCAGGCTGTTTGGAGCCGTGGGAAGCCAAGAATCGTGCTGAGGTCATGTGGGCCCCTTGACAATGTCTGGGTGACCTTCCCTCCCTGCCAGGTCTGCACTGCCCAGCACCAGGCTGTTTGGAGCCGTGGGAAGCCAAGAATCGTGCTGAGGTCATGTGGGCCCCTTGACCATGTCTGGGTGACCTTCCCTCCCTGCCAGGTCTGCACTGCCCAGACCCTCACCCCCGTGCATCCTGGGTAGCACCACAGAGGACGGCAGACAGGCCAGGTACTGCCAGAGAGATCACTTCTTGGGGTCGGGGGGAGTGCTCTTAAAGGAAAAGAACACAAAAATACAAAGACGAAATTAGGTCCAGGAGCTCCGGACCCATCTGAAACTTAAGCTTCATTAGCCTCAGGGTAACTCTGCCTCTCTGACTGCCATGACCTCCAGCAAGTGACATCACCTCTCTGAGCCTGGATTCCTCATCTGTAAAGATGAGGTCCTTGCGAGCACTAAATGAGATAATTCTGCAAAGTGTTTACCACGAGTCTGGACAACCTGTAACTGTGGCTGTTCATAAACTGGGCTCCCCTGGGGCAAGTGGGGGTGGAGGGAGGAAAGCCTCTCTCTCCCAGAGCCCACGCAGCAGTAAGCCCTTGGTTTGAGTGAGGCAGCGAGAAAGAGGGTGACGGTATGAGTGACCCACCACCCCTCCCCTGTACCCTGCCTACCCTGGCACCAAGTGGGGGCTCTGCTGATGGCCCTGAACTGTCACCCCCACTTTTGGTGGCCCTTCACAATTTACCAAGCGGGTGCCTCCCACCCCTCCCCACCAGCAGCAAGAGAATGAGGCCACTGGACAGAGGCCCAGAGAGGGGACAGGACGGATGGGAGGGGACACATCCAGCTGACCCAGAGCCCTGGGTAACCTCCACCCCGCCCGATGACTGGGCCCAGCTCACTACAGAATGCCCCTGCTTCGCGGAGCTCCTGTCCTGGACCCGACGGGGGACCCACAGGGCCAGGGAGCTGCCGCAGGGAGCTAGACCCGCAGTGCGCTCAGTTCGGGGACAGGGGAGAGGGCGCGGGCCCCACCCTGGCGGAAACAACGCCCCCCGCCCGGCCAGGGACACTCACCGCCGCCGCCTCGGTCCTCTGGCTCCGCAGCCCGCTCTGCCCGCTGGCAGAGTCGCCGCCGGGTCGCCCTCCGCGCGCTTTCCCACGGGGGCGGGCGCCTGGCCTCCGCCCCCAGCCCCGCGGGGCGGCCGGGCGCGCTCACCTTCCCGGGCCCTGCCGTTCCAGGAGACTCGGCTGTGCCAGGCGCGGGACTGGGCGGCCCCGCAGCACACACGTCCCATGAAGCCCCTTAGCTGCAAACAAGAAAGCAAAGCCAGAGGCCGGCAGACACGCTGAGGGGCACGACTTTGACCCCAAGGCCAGTGCTCCTTTCCTTTGCCTCGGCCACCTCCTTATGACAGCAATCAAAAAACTACCCTCTCCAGCCTCGTTTACTGAGCATCTATTGTGTACACGGGGCGCTGAGTGCCTGCGTCCACAGGAGGCTTCTGCCCCCCGGGAAGCTCATAGTCTACGAGGAGGTGGGTAAGAGGCGGCATGGTGTGAGGGCCCTGACAGCTGGGCGGGAGAAATCTAGGCTGACTTCCTGGAGGAGGAGTCCTGAAAAATAAGTAACATTTACAGCATTTTAAATGTTGGTGGAGACGGATGTTTATTGGCCTCGAAAGATGTTCAGGTTTCATGAAAGAAGCAGTTTACAGAACAGTTTACACAGTGTGATTCTTCTGAGTAAAAGATGCCCGTGCACATAAATACCTAAAGGGGGAAACAGGAAGGATGTGACCCAGAACGTTTATTATGGCCACATCCACCTCACTGGGTTATAGGGGATTTTCCTTTTCCTCTGTATTGTTATATAGTCTGCAAATTTTCTACAGTGAATGAACATTGGTTTTGTATACTGAAAAGCATAATACATAAGAACTAAGGGGCAAATGGGGTGCATTTCATCAGAGGGTGGGATGAGCGGAGGAGGACGAAGCGGGAAGCCCATGAGCAGGACCTGGGTATTAGGAAACACTTCCAACCACTGGCCCCAGATTTCCGCCATACACAGGATAGGCAAGTGTCGGAGCAGGGCTGCGGATCATCACAGATGTGGAAACTAAGGCTCAGCAAGGTCACATGCTGGCGAGGGCTGAACTGGGAGGAGGGCCTAGGTATTCTGCTCCGGCTCCTCAATACCACAGACCTACCAGGTACTAATTTAAACAAACACCACTTCCTCCTCCCCCACTGCTGCCCTCAGGGAGTTCCCCAGCAAGGGGGCGGTTCCCAGCAGGTCGCCGTCCCTCCAAATTTCTGTTACTGGCCCCTTCCGCCCTGCTGAGGCAGCTCAGGACCTGGGGCAGGTACAGGCAGAGAAAGGGTGTGTGATCTTAGATCTTACCGACAGGGTTCTACGAGGCACAGTCCACAGAGAGGACAGAAAAGGGGAGCTGAGAGATGAAGTGGGAGGGCAAGGGTTCTGGGAGCCCAGAATAGGCTGGAAAGGTTGGTACTGGGGCCTCCACAGGGAGGGAAGCCAGTGTGGCCAAGACTGGACCTGGGGGACGTGGCCCTGAGCTCAGAGCCTCCCTCAGACCTCATAACCTGGGTCTTCTGTGGCTCTGAAGCAGCAGCCTTTGTCGGGGGATGTTTGGGGAGTGGGTTGGTGGAAGAATGATTGAGGTAAAGGGGAATCGACATGGGAACAATGGGATGGGGGGGCTTGTGGTTGTATAACATCTGCAATCATGGGGACATTATCTCAGCATTGGATCACCTATTCCCCATTCCTTAAAGAGGTATGGGTGAGAAGTGATCAAACAGGCACAGAGACCCCCTGCAACCTCACAACCAGAGTCAAGGGAAAGGGCCAGAAAAACATGCTATTCATTCCTACCTGACTGGCACAGCAGGGAATGAAGGTTAGAATCAAAACAGACCTGGGCTCTAATTCTAGCTCAGCCACTTAGTTCCAACTTGACCTTGGGAAGCTATTTAAGCAACCCAAGCCTCGGTTTCCTTATCAGTAAAATGGGAATAATTATAACTACAGAATACACTATGAAAGGAGCTCCTTAAAGTTGCACAAGTAGCATGGTCACCCTGTACCTAGTTTCAGGATAAAAAATAAGGCATGTGTCCAAAACTCTCAGTACTATGCCTGGCACAAATTTGATAACAGCTGGCTTCTAACAAGTTTTTCCATTTATGGAATGAATACACACTTGGCACAGCCCCTACCTCACCCGTAATTCCCAGGAGTCCAGAGGTTTTGTTACTAGCCCTAGAATGAAAGGTTCCAAGGTTATGGAATGAATACACACTTGGCACAGCCCCTACCTCACCCGTAATTCCCAGGAGTCCAGAAGTTTTGTTACTAGCCCTAGAATGATTGGTGGGTGAGAATGTATTCAAGCCACTTGCAGTGAATTATCTGCTTAGTGAAGATACTTCCTGCCCCATTGGGTCTCTGGTTAATCGTATTAGCTCTCCCAGGCTTCTCTGCATACCCAGCCGGGTATGTGCATCTCACCCCAAGCTGCCTTTGAAGTCTGGAGCTCTTTGAAGTGAGTGGGGGATGCACCAGCCTGGGGATCCTATAAGTCCTGTGGTCAGTGGCCAACAGGGCCCAGGGAATTTGAGATGCAAGTCCCTCCACCCCAACTGAGTTATCCCAAGTGTGGATTTTGGAGTCCAACTGCAGGGGCCCCAAACCCAACATTGCTATAAGTAACTGTGTGACCTCGGGCAAGTCACCCAGCCTCTCTGAGCCTCAGATTCCTCACCTTTAGAAACACCTACCTCATGGGTTTGTGGAAAGCCAGAGAGAGAGAAAAAAAAGAGAAAGAGATTATGCTCTATTTTCTATCTTTCCTAATAAGACTCCCTGGAAGCGCAAGGATTCTTGGTTTCTCTCCAGGCCCACTGAGTCTACAGACCTGTAAGACTTTAGTATCCCAAAAGTCATAGAGCACTTTTAAGTTTCAATAGAAGTATATTCTATTAAGTATACTTCTATTTCAGAAGTATGTACGCTATAGACATACAAAGAACATCCAAGTTTAATAATTTAAATTTCTTTGACACTTAGTTTTGTAAATTTTGAATAATTTTTATATCGTTTAAAGTTTATTACATTTAAATTCATTGTTATAGCTTTAGTAAGGCATAATTGACACACGACTGAAAATAGTAAAGTGTGTATTTGGGTAGTGTATAATGTATACTTACATGATGACATATGTATACAACCATCACCACAATCAAGATAATAAATGTATTTATCACCCCAAAACTTTCCTTCTGCCCCTTTCTTATCCCTCCCTCTCTCTATTCCCCAGGCAACCACGATCTGCTGTCACTATACATTAGTTTGCCTTTTTAAGAATTTTTATATAAATGGAATCATCCAGTATGTACTATTTTTCCTCTGGCTTTTTTCATTCAACATCATTATTCTGAGACTCATCCTTGTCATGTGTAATCAATAGTTCATTCCTTTTCATTACCAGATAGTGTTCCCACAATTCGTTTGCATCCACCTGTTTTTTGGGGGTTTTTTGGGG
>NW_007730106.1:151061-155436 GCF_000696425.1 Galeopterus variegatus | reverse complement strand
TTACCAGATAGTGTTCCCACAATTCGTTTGCATCCACCTGTTTTTTGGGGGTTTTTTGGGGTTTTTTTTTTTTTTTGGACAGCTGGCTGGTAAGGGACCTGAACCCTTGACCTTGGTGTTACAAGACTGTGCTCTAACCAACTGAGCTAACCGGCAAGCCCTGTGCTCACCTTTGAACCTGAATTATCCATGGACATTTGAGTGGTTTTGAATTTTGAATAACATATTTTTAATATAAATACTTTTTTCCCTGAGACTGGTGTATAGGCCATTTTTTTTTATTGTGATAAAATATGTACAACATAAGGTTTGCCATTTTAAGCATTTTTAAACATACAATTGCATGGAATTAATTACATTTAAATGCTTTCTTTTTTTTTTTTTTTTTAAAGATGACCGGTAAGGGGATCTTAACCCTTGACTTGGTGTTGTCAGCACCACGCTCACCCAGTGAGCTAACCGGCCATCCCTATATAGGATCCGAACCCGTGGCCTTGGTGTTGTCAGCACCGCACTCTCCCGAGTGAGCCACGGGGCCGGCCCCTAAATGCTTTCTGAAGATAGCAAATGTTGATTAAAATTTTAAAAAATAAAATTAAAAATGTATTCTTCAAAAATCAGGGGCTGGCCAGTTAGCTCAGTTGGTTACAGCATGGTGCTGATAACACCAAGTTCCAGGGTTTGATCCTTGTATCAGCCAGCTGCCACAAAAAAAAAAAAAATCACAAAACTAAACAAGTATAAAATACATTAAAATTATCAGAGGATGTTTTTGTAAGTGTCTATCATTTATACTTTTGAAATTACTAAAGCTTTAATATGCACTAAAAAAAGTGCACTATGACTTTTGGTACTCTCTTTATTACTAATAAGTGCCCTAGGTGATTACCATCCTCAAGCAATTTTGGGAGACACTGTGCTAATTGTGCACATAAGTCTCTTGGCACAGTCAGCGCCTGGCACACAGCAAGCACTTCCTAAGTGTGTGTTCTTAGTTCTGATTCTCATGCATGCCCTGTACACGCACACACACGCGTGTGCATGCACAGTGAGCCCTTCTCCCAGCATTCGGTCATCAAACTCCAGCTCAACTTCACATCAGTGACTCTGGTGCATGCAGGAGGCAGAGGTGGCAGGCTGTGCTCTGGGAATCTCTGAGAAGCTTCCGGGGTAGGAGGAGAGGGCATCCTCCTGGTGGTCTCTTTGTTTGTTTCACAAATCCCTCCCATTCCGCAGGGTTCCCAGGCCAGGCCGAGCCTTTACCTCCTGACCCTGTGGGAAGCACAAGTCTGCGCCTGGGCTCCACCCAGGAGGGGCTGGGGAGGACAGCCTGTCCGGAGGAGCTGGGGGAGCATGAGCCTCAGGGTCAGACAGGCCTGGCCCCTACCAGCTGGACAGTCTCGGGCCATTTGCAGTGTCTGGGGGTGGAACCAACCCTGCTCAGGTCACACAGAAGTGAGAGGGTATCATGAGCTATTCTCATAGCAGGTGCAATAACATGCACCGTGTTCATAAGGCGAGAGGAGCACGAAGATGTTATCCTCTAAGCCATACCACCCTGGACGCACCAATCTCATCTGAACTTGAAAGAAGGTATTGTCTTGCTGATGTCAAGATGTTGGTATGGCATGTCAAGATGTTGGTATGGCATGTCAAGATAAATGTACCCAGCATTTATTGAGCACCTACTGTGTACCCCGTCATGTGCTCAGACCAGTGAGGTGGAAGAACTTGAAACCAGAGGAAGCTGGTGACTTGCAGGGCTTATGTCCTTTTGGTGGCCACTGGACAAAGAAGTGCCTCCTCTGTGCTCTCCTTCTTACCTCTGTGTCCCCCAGTGCAGGCACAGGGCTGAATGTATTCATTCAGCAAATATGTACCAAGTACTTGCATGTGTCAGGAAGTGTGCTAAGGACTCCGGGTTTGGTGATGAGCCGAACAATCCGGTTTATCTGGACCAGGGGACAGAAACAGATAAAAAGTAAACAGACACTACCAAACAAAACAAGGACATTTCCGACTGTAGAAGTGCATGGAGAAAATGAACAGAGTGATATGACAGTGCAGGAGGTCAATTTATTTTTTATTTTTTAAAATCTTTTATTAGCATATTCATTGTTACAAATCATACTTATTCTTTATGCCCCTTATCCTATCTCTCCCCTTTCCCCCCTCCCACCCCTCCCCCCTGTAATAACCATAGGAGGTCGATTTAGATGGGGTAAGTTGGTAAAGGCCTCTCTGTGCAAGGGAGGTAATAAGTGACTAGCTGGGACTAGTATCCAGTCTGGGTTCCCAAGTCAAATGACTTAGGGCCCGTGACAGCTTTACTACTTGCTAGGTGTTCCTCCTTGGGCAAGCTGTTTAACCTCTCTGAGCCTGAGTTTCCTCACCTGTAAGATGGAAGTCAACATTCAATCTACTTCATAGGATTGACAGGAGGGGTAAATTAGATAATGCAAGCACATTATGGTAAGCACTTATAAAATAACGGATCATTTCTGTCTCATTCAGCCTGGACCAGCTACCCACAATCTATGGGTTAGTCCCTATGGAGAAGGACAATAAGGTGGCCCCAATCCACATATCCCCAAGTCTGCGTTTCCTAACTTCAGAGTGTCTTTCTCTCATCCAACATATAGTGAGGGGCTCAAACCCATTTGTCTTTAGGGCCAGGCAAATGAGTAGTAAGTTAAGGAGAGGTGGGGACGGTGGCACACTTAACAGACCTACCTAAAGGAAAAAGCAACTATTGGCTTTAGGGAACATTTGCCATGTTGAAATGAGTGCCCAGACCCTTCCATTTTCTCAAATGAAAAAAAAAAAAATTGATTTAAAAAAAAAATCAATCTCAAGAATGTTCATTACTGGCAATTTAATAAAAATTTTCAAAATACTGTTGGGGGCAGACAAAACCCTGCTATCAGCCAAGGGCACCAGGCTTGCTGCTGGAAAACCCCTAGGGGCTCAAGGACCTTGTCCCATAAACAAAGAATGGCTGGGATCAGAGCCTGAGTGGGGAGAGGGTTTCAGGGGGAGAGTGCCTGAAGGGGGAGAGAGACCATGGAAGGAAGGCTTCTTGGAAGAAGAGATCCTTCAGCTGGATTCAATGGGATAAATAGGAATGTTCTGTGTGAGTGAAGGTGGGGGGCAAAATCATTTGGAGCAGAGGAAGAATAGCCTTGAACTTTGGGGAAGGCAGGTGCTTCCACAGGCTGGAGTGCATTTGGGTACAAAGAGTTTGGAGGGAAGGGCTGTGGGCAACAGGGCTGGAGATGGGGGCTTATCCCTGTCTCCAGATCACAGAGAGCCATGTGTGCCCAGCAGACATGACTAGACAGTACTTTCCAGCTCTGGGTGTCAACTGCCAAGACCAGCAACATGGGGCAACAGAAAGGGTGGGCATGTACTGAAGTGGAAGCAAGAAGCCTGTCCTTAGACCCATCTCCACCATTTACAGGACTGGATTCATTCACTTAGGCTGCAGATCACAGCAAGCAATTGTACTGGGGCTTCGGAGAGAAGTGGCTCAGGAGCTGTTCTTGCTTCTAGAGAGCTCACAGTCTGGTGGCCCTCACCAAAGAAGCTAGAGGACTGCTCTGTGATGTTTTACTTAGAAGAGGGCTCTGCTAAATTGCTGGCGTGGGGGTGTGTGGGGGGGTGGGGGCAGAATAGTGACAGGATTATAGAGGAGGGGACTTTTAAACCGTCTTAATAGATGAGTAGGAGTTTACCAGGGGTATAAAGTGGAAACGGCAGGAGGAAAGTGCACATGAAAGGCAAGCAAGCATGTTTTGGGACCCTGCTTTGGGAAAATGGAGCTCATTCAATCACTTGGCAAGTACTTACTGAGTATCTGCATGCCAGAAGCCGTGCTAGGCACTGGAGGGACATGACAGAGCAGATGCCTTGCACCCTCACAGAGCTTATGCTATTTCATTTCTCTGTACCTCAGTCTCCCCATCTCTGAAATGCCTTGCCACACGAGCCTCAGCAAGGTGTAACTAGGATTACATAGGTTTACATGGCTAACATATGTGAAGGTGACCAGTGTTACACCTGGCATATAGGAAATGCTCATTTAAATGTGTCCTTCCCTCCTCACGATCTGGCCTTGAGTTTACTCACTATACAAGCAGGTTTGTTCAATTAATGAATACATGAATGACCAAATGCTACTTGCACTGTGCTCTTTACACAGTTACTATTTTCAACATTCCTGTCAAGAAGATATTATTTATCTCAATTTTACAGCCGAGCAAGCAGAAGCCTTCAAGATGGTGAGCAACTAGTCTAATATATCCAGGTAGTAAATGACAGAGACAGATCCAGATTCTACCTCCTGCAGGCCCGACCTCAGAGTCCAACCACTTAA
>NW_007730106.1:144262-150659 GCF_000696425.1 Galeopterus variegatus | reverse complement strand
TGACAGAGACAGATCCAGATTCTACCTCCTGCAGGCCCGACCTCAGAGTCCAACCACTTAACCATGCCACACATTGCTGCTCATGCCAAGACAGGGTCTGCAATGGAAAGCATTCGAGAACTTCCAGGAACTTTGCCCCCACCCTCCAACCAGCTGGATTGGCCTTCAAAGGTTATCTCCCAGGTCAGGTAATCTGTCGGTCAGTCCTCTGCATCAGGGGAGTGAGAAGGTGTCATTCCCCACCTGGGAAAAGGACACTCTGGTCTTTCTTGCAGGAAAGAGATCCTGGACTAAATAATGTCCTTAAAAAGTAAGAAGGAAGACTGTTAACCTCCGCCCTGAAGAGGCAACAGAGATTCGGTTTCTTCAGGGGTGCCAGAGCCCAAGGAAGTGCAGAGATGAACAGGTTTTGTCAGACAGTCACTCAGCTGGTCAGACAAATTCCAGGCCCCCACACAGCTCTGGGCCAATACACATCAGAAGTGAGTTCTGTCTGCAGCTGCCAGACCCTGGAAAAGGCAAGACTTTGGGACTTTTTAAAAAACCTTAATACAAGGCCTATTTTTTTAACCCCTCATCTATGGGGAACCGATAGGGGCTAAAAGCAGACCTACCCTTCACACACTAGCTGTTGCCACCAGGAAATGTGTGGCCTCGAGCAAGTTACCTTGTTTTCTCATCTCTGAAGAGGGGATGATGATAAAAAAAATCAATGCAATGATTAGCAGAATGCCTGATGCATTAAATGCATTGGATATACCATCTTTTTGTTCCTTCCCCAATCTTGGTGGCTAAGGCTGCTCTGTGGTGAATGTCCCTGTTTAAACAGAGACCCCCTGGATTCTAGGACACATGGTGATTTGGAAGATCTGGGTTCTGGAATTGACTCCAGTGAAGCTGACTCCTGTACCTCCCTCGTGTCGCCATTCTTGGTGCCTGTGTTCTGGTCTGGGGCTCCCATACCACTAACCACAATCAATCATTGTTTTACTTATATATTTTTAACCAGGGTGGAGGGGCCTTCTGCCTCTGGGTAGCAGTGTGATGCAGAGGGCTGGTGCTGACAAGCCCTGGCCAGCGAGCCCCCGGGCTAGGGAAGTCAGATGACAACCACAGAGCACCCTTAATAATACCGGTATGTATGATCCTTTATAATGACTCAGGTTTTAGAGCTTCCAAAGCATTTTTACATGGATTTCATTTAATTTGCATGGGAGGAGGTATCTCCAGCCATGTTTTACAGATGAGGAAACAACCAACATAGAGAAGTAGGTTACAAACTGCAACTAGAACCCTAGCCCACCCACGTTTTCCCAAAGTCATCTGATAAGAATCACTGGGGTGTTTGTTAAATATGTAAATTACCAAGTCCTCTCTCCAAATTCAAAATCTGAAGGTCTGAATTGGAACTCAAGAATCAATAGTTAACAACCACCCCAGGCGATGCAAGTCCTAAAATAGTGCCATTCATTTATGCATTTACTTAACTAAGATTCTTTGGATACCAACTATGATATGTACTGTGGGAGAGCGAGACAGTCCCAGCGTTAAGGAACTAACTGGTCTGGGCGTGCAGATTGCCCAGGGCATATGGTGGTCTGCAACCCAGGTCTCCTGATTCCTATGTGAGTCCTCTTCCAGCTGGGTGGGACAGGCTCCTCCCGGAGGACACAGGTTTGGAGCTCCTGGCTAAGCCTGTGGGGGCCTCCCTCCTTTTTCTAACATTTGCTCAGGTCTGAGTCCATGTTCTTTGGAGCCGGAGGCATCCTGTGAAAGAAGCTGAGGTGTGGAAGGCACTTAGCACTGTGCCTGGCACATAGTAAGTGTTCAGTAAATTAGCCAGCTGTTAATGTGCTTGTCAAGGCTAGAAAAGGACATGGGGGTGGGGAGCATGGGAGGAGAAAGAGCTCAGCCAGAGTTGAGGAGAGCAGGTGGAGCCTGACGCTGGGGCAGGGATTTACATTTCTTTAAAAGTAATTCCAGCCCTGACTTGACTTTGCACCTGGAAAGGAGGCAAGGATCACTCTTGTGCAGATAAGGAAAACAGGCCCTGAGACATGGGAATGAGTGGTTCTAAGCTGAAACACAGGTCTCCTGTGGTCCTGCTACAGCAGGCAGGGACTGCAGGACATGGGTGACATAGGCAAAAAGGGCAACACCTCCCCCCCATCACTGGGGTGAGGACAGCCGGACGTCTACAGGATCACCCCCTTCATCTGCCCCAGGCTCCAGCTTCTGCTGAACGCTCCCTTTTCAGACAGAGGAGTCTCCTGGTCCCTCCCATCCTCTGTCTTCCCTAGGAAACACTCCAATATTTGAGGCAGGTTTTTGTCTCTGTGAGCCTTCATCTGAGCTCACCTGTGTCCAGCAACCCCCAGTACACCCAGTAGTTTCCCAGAGGCTGGCCCTCCAGACAGGCCCCGCCAGAGAAGGCCAGGGGTGCTCCCAGAGGCCGCCTCCACAGTGTCCAGGAAGTCTGCCCCCAGCCAGGCTGGGCCAAAGCATCCCAATGTGGGGCCACAGCCTGCTGAGAGCCCGAGGGTCCCAGCATTCCCTCCTGCCAGAGAAGGCCAGGGGTGCTCCCAGAGGCCGCCTCCACAGTGTCCAGGAAGTCTGCCCCCAGCCAGGCTGGACCAAAGCATCCCAATGTGGGGCCACAGCCTGCTGAGAGCCCGAGGGTCCCAGCATTCCCTCCCTGCTTCTTGATGAGTCAGACATCCATTCGGAGCCCCGACGGACAGGAAGGGCAGGGATCCCAGGTGAGGCAGAGGAAGGAAGCCACGATTCCGACCTGGGAGTCTGCCCGGAGGAGCCTGCTCTGCGTCAGCAATAAGGTCTCTAGGACCTAGAGGAGTAGGGTGCTGGGGTGCCCAGACCCGGCCTCTGGATCCAAGCCCTCCTCCCCACCAGACTGAGGCCTCACTCGCCCCCAGCAGGAGTCCCTCTTGTCCCCCACCCCCGGGGGGGCGGGTTATATGACCTTAAAGCTTCCCGGGTGGGAGGAAGCACAGAGGCGGGGCGGCTGCGGAGGCCCAGGATAAAAGGGGCGAGGCGCTGCCTTCAGGGCCAGCCAGTCCACCATGCACGCCCACCGCCTGCGGATCTTCCTGCTGCACGCCTGGTGGGCCGTGCTCCAGGCGGGCGCCGCGACGGTGGCCACCGCGCCCCTACGTCTGCGGGGACAGCCCTCGTCGCCGTCCCCTCTCGCGTACATGCTGAGCCTCTACCGCGACCCGCTGCCCCGGGCGGACATCATCCGCAGCCTGCAGGCGCAAGGTAGGCTGCCCGCCCCGGCGGGCGGCTGGGGGGCGCGTGCGGGGCCTGGCTCTGCCGGGTGGTCCGCCCCTGCAGACTCAGGGCGCAGGGTTAGTGGCTGGGCAGTATCCGTGGTCGAGGGGGCAGGGGATTCCAGCGTCCAGGGTATGTCCCCGACTGGGACCACCGCCTCCTGGGTCTTGGCTGGGGGAGTGTAGAGCTCAGTCCTGGAGGGTGGGAGCCTGATCGCGCCGCTTCTCCTCTGTGCGGTCTGGAAGTTCCGTGACCTCTGGGTGCCTCAGTTTACGCACCTGTAGAATAGGGCGATAGCACAGTACTTACCTTATGAGACCGTGGAGGGGCCTGGGTGACGACGCACATAAAACGCTCAGGTGGGAGCCCGGCACATAGCAATGATGGGTCGTTATTGTTGCCGTAATTGTTTTGTTCGGGGTTTTGTAGCTGTTTTTGAGAGTGAGGGTAAATGGGACCCGGGGTCTGGCTTGGGAGTGTCTCAGGCTGAGGCATGTAACGTTAAAGATTAGGGCTCACAGATCCAGGATTAAGGAATTGAGGCTGCTTTGGGTCCTCAAGCCCGGGCTGGGAAGGTGTCAAGTGTCCCGCGTTGACGGCGGGTTCGGGGCCTAAATTTGAAGGGGGGCGGGTTTTGAGGACCGCAGTGACCTCGAAGACGTGGCAGCCCATGCCGAGCGCGGTGGACAGGTGCGTGCTGAGGAGAGAACACAGCGCACATCCCACCGCCCGGGCAGCCCCTGCACCCCGCGCCTCCCTCCGTCTGCGGGGGCCAGACGGCCCTCCCCGGGGCTGGGGCGCAATCCACATCCGCTAATCTTCGCGACCGGCCGCCCGCTGGCCCCTCGTGGCCTGGGGGCGGGTCACCTAGCTCCCGCGTCTGGGATCAGACGGCCGGTGACCTTCTCCGGAAGGGTCATCTGGGGACCAGCCAGACAGGGACACCCCGGGGGGGCGGGGCAATAAGAAATTTGCTGGAGTGCCGGCCCCTCCTCCAGAAAGCGAGGAGCAGCCGGGGTGGGATGGGGCAAAGGGACGAGGGTGCACTTTTCCAGTTCACTCCTTTCTGGAAAACTTGCAAAGGTTTGTGCGGTGATTGGACGTAATGGGAACCTGAAACACTGGGCTCTGGTTCCTCAAACCCTGTGTGTCCCTGGCACGTCACTTGACTTCTCTGGTTTCCCATTTGTAAATAAGGGGACTACTCTCTTTGAGTTTGCGTGTGTATGTAAATATACATTAAAAAATTTACCATTTTAACCATTTCTAAGTGTGCAGTGGCCTTGAGTAATTCGGTTTCCACATCTGCAAATGGTGAAGAGTGGGGAGGCTTTAAGGAGACAATTGCTTGTAAAACGCTTGGTGTGTGGGAAGCACTACTGGTGAGGATCCTTATAATTTATAATAATGTAGAGTGGGCATTCAGAGTTCCTGACCCTTCCTCAGTCAGCTTCACCATCTTGTTTGAGGCCTCTGAGGGCATGAGCCCAACCACTTCCTTTTTTAGAACTGGAGGTGGGTCGGGATGTCACTGGGGCCTGCATCGCCAAGTCTGCATTCAGCTCACGGATGGGTTTCAGGGTGTCCATGAACCCCTTCCTCATAACCACCTTAAAATCACATTTGTTGTATTAGTAGGTGGATGCATTTTTTTCTGGGGAGAACATTCTTACCTTGCATCAGGCATCAGTGGTTACAACAAAAGATTAGTAACCCCTATTCTAAGGTGAAACATAGCCAGATCTAGGAGAACCTGTGGGCACTGTGTCTCAACGAACACTGGCAAGGTGAGGTTGGGGCAGTGTCATGGAGTCACAATTCCTCCGGTAGGGAGGAGCAGTCTCTTCCCTACCCCTCCATGTACACTCCCCCATCATTTACAAAGGACTTTGCACCCCTATAAAGGTCCCTCACCACCTGGCCTGACATCTTCATTTCTAACTTTTGGACCTGGGCAATAAGGACTTGGTTGATGACAGCCAATGTTTATTGAACTTTGGTTGTTGTGCAAAACTTTACATGCATTGTCTCAGTTAATCTAACACCCCTATGAGGCAGATACTGTTACTATCTCCCTTTTACGAAGAGAGAAACTGTGGCCCAGAGAAGGAAAGTAACCTGACCAGTGTCAAACAGCATGTGGCAGAATTTGAGCCATTGCTGGGAGACTCTGGGGCCCCTGCTCTTAATCATTAAGTAGGAGTGCCTTCCTCTAAAAGGCCATTTGCAGACACTTGAGATAAAATATTTTTAAGGCCAAGAGTTGCTCAGGATGGTCAGGTGATGCACAGTGGGTAATGGGCAATGTCGGCCTCCTCTCCACACCTCTGAGGAGAGTTGCTAGTCAGGGGCCGGTTATTGCCTCCTGTAGGTGCTAATGAGGAGGGAAGTAGAAGCTAAGTGAAAAAGAGCAGCTGGAGATGGGCTGGGAGAAGCCACCAGGAGGCTGATTCTGGGAATTGCCCCTTTATAATACAGGCTGGATTTCCCAGAGAAATTCACTTACTGTCAGACCAAAGATGTTCTGTGAGACAATTAAAAAAAATCTGTTATGTGGTCCTCCCAGATCAGACTTAAATCAGAGATCATCATTACCCCTGGGATCTACTCACAGAAAGGTTACAGACTCCCAGTTTTTATTTTTATTTTATTCTTTTGGTGGCTGGCTGGTATAGGGATCTGAACCCTTGACCTTGGTGTTACAAGGCTGTGCTCTAACTAACTGAGCCAACCAGCCAGCCTGTTTTTGTTTCTAATGAATAACCCATGACTTTTATTTAGCAATAAACCTTCAAACCTCTTTATTTCCCTGGGTCCTTGTGATAATGCAGAGACAGGGAATACATTATTATTCCCATTGCAAAGAAGAGGAAACTGAGTTTTAAGAAAGTTAAAGATCATTTTTAAGTGAACTGAAAGTCCACAAATATGTGCTATTCCCAGCCATAAAATGAAAATAATCCAGGATTAAAATCAATGGAATGTGCTAACCCCCTTCTCATCAGTTTGGGTTTGGTTGTCTTGGGTGGGTGGAACAGAGCTAGGTGTGTGTGTGTTTGTGATATCTGTGTGTCTGCCTCAGGTGTGTGAATGACGTGGGGCAGTACTG
>NW_007730106.1:124582-143761 GCF_000696425.1 Galeopterus variegatus | reverse complement strand
TCATTTTTAAGTGAACTGAAAGTCCACAAATATGTGCTATTCCCAGCCATAAAATGAAAATAATCCAGGATTAAAATCAATGGAATGTGCTAACCCCCTTCTCATCAGTTTGGGTTTGGTTGTCTTGGGTGGGTGGAACAGAGCTAGGTGCGTGTGTGTTTGTGATATCTGTGTGTCTGCCTCAGGTGTGTGAATGACGTGGGGCAGTACTGGGTGAGCGCTCCATAGGTAGATAGGAAAGACCACTGGGTGGAAAACAGCTAGGTAGGTCCCTGCAAAGTCATGCCTAGAATGCCTTTAGAAACCTATCTGTAAGGTTGCTGAAAAACTCCTGAGGTTTCTGCCTCCCTCTTTAGGAACTGGTGGGAGAGAGGGTGGCCAGTCTTTGGCTTCTATTGCCTGTGCCTCCTTGAGAGCACCAAGCTTTTCCATGCTACTCACCTCTAGCTCAATGTGCCTGTGAAACAGGCCACCTTTTCTAATGTGAAAACAGACCCCAAGAAGGTGGCTTACGCCAGGATTGCAGGGTGAGTGGAAGCCCAGGGTTTGCCTTAGACTGCATGTGTAAGGGGAGGGAGGATGTGCCTGTGAAACAGGCCACCTTTTCTAATGTGAAAACAGACCCCAAGAAGGTGGCTTACACCAGGATTGCAGGGTGAGTGGAAGCCCAGGGTTTGCCTTAGACTGCATGTGTAAGGGGAGGGAGGAAAAAGGGAGATGGAATTAACCAACCTTTACCAATTGTTCTCTGGCTGCAGAGGGCATCTTGAAGGGGAATTGGCAGAGCAGTGATTTGGAATTTGGGTTTTGCAGCTGGGCAGATCCAGGTTTCCTCTTGGCTCTGTCACCTTCCAAGAATGACACTGTGGTCAGGTCCTTTAACTTCTCTGAGCCTCAATTTTCCTCTCCTCTAAAATGGACTCAAAAATATTACAAGCTCATAGAGTTAGGGTGAGGGTTAAGGGATGATTCACACAAGGTAAGAGCTCTGGCATGAGCTCTGGTGGCCCTCACACTGACTGAGGCTGGGGGAGGCCCCCACTCATCCTGCTTCCTTCCTGGTTTTCTCCCACCCAGATGTGGAGGTGGATGGGCAAAACTGGACCTTTGCTTTTGACTTCTCCTTCCTGAGCCAAGAAGAGGATCTTGCATGGGCTGAGCTCCGGCTGCAGCTGTCCAGCCCTGTGGACCTCCCCATTGAGGGCCCACTCACCATTGAGATCTTCCACCAGCTGAAGCCAGATGCAGAGCAGAACACAGCAGGCTGCCTGGAGCGTTTTCGGATGGACCTGTTCACTGTCACTCTGTCCCAGGTTACCTTTTCCTCGGAAAGCATGGTCCTAGAGGTGACCAGGCCACTCTCCAAGTGGCTGAAGCACCCTCGGGAACTGGAAGAGCAGATGTCCAGTCTGGCCAGAGAGTGCTGGCAGCAGCCCCTGATGCCACCCAGCACTGATGGGCTCCTAGTGCTCTACTCCAACCTCTCTCAGGAGCAGAGACGGCTGGGCAGCTCCACCTTGTTGTGGGAAGCTGAGAGCTCCTGGCGGGCCCAGGAGGGACAGCTGTCCCGCGAGAGGGGCAGGAGGCATCGTCGATATCACTTGCCAGATAGAAGTCAACTGTGTCGGAAAGTCAAGTTCCAGGTGGACTTCAATCTGATTGGCTGGGGCTCCTGGATCATCTACCCCAAACAGTACAATGCCTATCGCTGCGAGGGCGAGTGTCCTAACCCTGTTGGGGAGGAGTTTCATCCGACCAACCACGCATACATCCAGGTAAGATGCCAAGGCATGGGGGGGAGGGGAAGCAGGAGGCTGTGGGGATGTGCTGCTAGATCAGAGGGACAGCTTTACTGTTAAATTAGGGTGTTCATTCATTCACAGTCGTACAAGCACCTACTATATGCCAGATCCTGTGCTAAGTCCTAGGGATGTTGATATGACCAATCACAACATCCTCATAGAGCCTACATAGAATTGTGCCCCATTGGGTAACTTTGAACACATTGCTTCCCTGGGACTTTTTTCTTGTCTTTCATAAAATTAGGGGGTGGGGATAGACTAGGTGGTCTCAGCTCCTTCCCATCCCTGACATTCTAGGAAAGGAAGAAATCTGGACTGTGGGGATAGATAGGCCTGCGTTTGACTCATCAGCTGTGTGATACTGATCAAGTTGCTTACCGTCTCAAGCCTCAGTTTTCCCCCTGTAAATTGGGGAGGGCAATGCCATATTTCAAAGGGATGCAGCAGGGTTAATGAGATGATATGCACACAGCATGTACAGTAGTTGGGAGGTAACAGGCATTTTTGATGTTGTGTTATCACTATTAGAAGTCTGGGATTCACCGATGCAGTGGGGGCTGCATTTACAGGGCCATGGCTGGAATAATGCTGTTCCAGCTACTGTACTATTACTGCCTAAAACAGGAACTGACTACACACTTCACAGGAGTAGACAAGGCCAAAGGCTGCCACCAGGGGCTACTAAGCAGCCTGAGGTTTAGGACATGGTGGAGGGAGAAAACAGAAGGACTGGTGAGTTAGGAAAGAGAAAGAGAAGGAGAAAACAGAATAGAGCCTCATATGGTGGTCCCAATATTATGTGTCCTTACCCTGCTTTCAAAGGTCTTGTGAAACCAAAGTGTTTTCATTTTACTCCCTGGAGCCTGAAATGAGGACCTCTTGGACCTGCAGTAATCTTCTGTGCCAAGCCTCAGGCAGGGTTCAGGGGCTCTGGGGAGCATGAGCATGTGAGCTAAGCTCATGAAAAAGAGGCTTTGGTGGGGCCAGGGCCTCAGAGTACTGTCCTAGGCAAAGGCCCTCCTGAACCTCCCCAGGCACTACTTATTCCACCAGCCCACTTACAGCACATTCAGAGGAAACCACAGAGACGCAGATAGTCCCAATCAACTGCTATTCTGATCTGAAAAAATGTTGCTAGACCACAGGGACCGGGCCCAGTACCAAAAGGCCAAAGTGTTGTGACCTTTCCTCCTGTTGACTCTATCTGCCCTTCTCTGGCCACCAAAACAAATCCCACAAGAATTTCCATATGATTCTCTATTCTGCTTCATATTTCTGGAACTAAACTAGGAGCTTCTTGGAATATCTTTAAAATTATTATTCACTCTATACTAGAACAACAGGAGAACATATAAATTAGCTACTGTTCTATCCAGACACATGTAACTTCTAGAATCTTTCTACTTAAAGGCTATTTGTTTTAAAAAGCAAAATAAAAAAAACACGGAGCTAAAGTTAGACATTAGAGGTATGATATATTGGCATGCTGATTCATTTTTGAAAACAATTTTCTTCTATTTTTGCACTCCGAAACTGATTTTAACTCTATAACTCTTTACTCTTTACCCAGAAATAATATTATTCTGACCTGCCCATTGAGATGTGAACTGACCCTCCCATCCTTCCTTCTAGAGTCTGCTGAAACGTTACCAGCCCCACCGAGTCCCTTCCACCTGCTGTGCCCCAGTGAAGACCAAGCCACTGAGCATGCTGTATGTGGACAATGGCAGAGTGCTTCTAGATCACCATAAAGACATGGTTGTGGAAGAATGTGGGTGCCTCTGATGAGATCCTGGAGGGATGCTGGATTTGCTTGCACTCTGGAAGGGTCCAGTCTTATTCTATGGACCTCTTTGCAATGTCTAAAATATGAAAGGGCAGAGTTCTTGTTCTCAATAATATGAGACTTGGTGAGTTAATAGCGTGGTATCTGATGTTCATGTGGCACAGCCTAGTTTAAGACATCAGACATGACAGTGTCTAACAAGTGCTCCTGAGGGGCACACACAGCTCCTCTTCAGAAAGGAAAAGCTGCTGTTTGAGCTTCCTCAAGACTGGTACCTAAGAAGGGCCTCTTTGGGTGTTCAGCCCAGCATACACACATTCACCTCCAAGCTCCTGAGCACAGGACCAGGGTCTTGCTCTTGAGGAAAGGTAACATCATCTCCCTACATATACAGGGCCAGACTGACAAAGTAAGTGCTCCATAAATGTTGAGAACTGATGAAAGAAGCGGCCAACTACTTTGCCCATCTTCCCCACCAGCCAAGACTCCCAAATGTGGAATAATTCTCAACAGGATTTCACCTGAAACTTTTTTTTAAAAATTGAAACACCAAGTTGATACTCAAGATCTTTATTGATTTAACTGTAACAGCAACCATTGGTGAGAATTTAGTTTTTTCCCTAATTTCCAAACACCTGCTGGTTTGGAAGGATGTTTAAAAAAAACAAATGATCATGGAATCACACAGGATTGCCTCAAGGACCGCACAGTACCCTCTGCTATCCACCCACAACAGTGAAATGGACAGGAGGGGTGAGGGAACAACATATGAAGGGAGAAAAAGAAAAGGCCAAGGAAAGTGCTGGTAGTCTCCACTTTTCCATTCAGAATGGATTGAACTGGGCCATTGGTGGCACTTGACAGGGAAGGGCTTATTTCTTTTTTAAAAATATTTTAAAGATGCTTAAAATGGACATCTGAATATGTGAGTGTCCTCTGGGCTCTTCAAGACACCTTCTTTAAGGTTTTCCAGTGAAAATCCCATCCCAGGTCTTTACAGTATCTTTACTAAGTAGGTGCTCAACAGTTATTACATGGCTGGGGCCAGGAAAGTGACAGGTCAAGTTATTTGTGGCCACAGTTGTGGGAGTGTTTATACTTGGTAGCTCTATTGACTCAAGAGAACAAACCTCCCTGATAAGGCATTGCCTCATGTCAAGCAGAAGACGCAGGCACAAAGTAGTGAAACTATTTTGCTGAGCCTTGCTACATGGGCAGCAGGGTCATTCTGCTGTCTGGTCAGAAGTAACTGGGGCAAAGCCTACCTACAAGAGCCTAGGGAACAGCTCCATGCTCTGGACCCTGTGTGCTTGCTGAGGCTTTGTAAGTCAGGAAATACTGCCTCTGAAAACTTTGCCCTGTCTGAACCTGGGTTTTTAACAGAATAGTCAGTTATTTACCTTGCTCTCAAAGCAAAGGTCTCTTGTTCCTCAAAGTTGTTGTAGCTGTGAGTGGGAAAAGTTGGATGCATTACTTTCCTTGGCTGGGGAAGTAGGTGGGCCTGGCAGTAGGTAGGAGTGGAGAAAAGAGACATTGTAAGAGGAGAGAAGCAGAAGCACAGGATACATAGATATGTGGGAAGTGGTTGTGACCCTCAGCTAGCACCATAACTCCGGGTTTATCTCTATTCTTGAAAAACTTCCCTTTTTATTAGCAGTAAGATCCATATCCCTGTATCTTAAATTGCCTTTGCGGCAGAGAAAAGGATGTATGAAAGTGCTTTCAAGGTTGTTCTGGCCCCATCTTCCCTTAAAGAGATCCTTTAGACCGTCTAGCAGTCCCACAACTAGGGAGAAGCTGCAGTGGTCAAGCCCACTCTACCCCAAAACTGCACACGTTGAGGAAAAAGGAGACCCACCTGAACAACCAGAGGCTGTGCTTGAGCCCTTTAATACGAACTACCATTATTGAACTCTTGATGTATCAGGCACTGGGCTAAGTGTTCTCCATGATCTTACCGGAGCCTCACAACAACCTAGAAGTTATTTCTTAACCCTGGTTTAGAGACAACTGAGGCTAAGGGATTTAGAATCCCGCTGGAGGTATTGTGGCTACCAAGTAGCACAGCTGGAATTGAAGTCACCTGATTCCAAAGCATGCGCCCTAAACCTTTACACTCTCCTGATGGGAAAACTTCCTCAAGTCCAGTCTTATTCTATGGACCTCTTTGCAATGTCTAAAATATGAAAGGGCAGAGTTCTTGTTCTCAATAATATGAGACTTGGTGAGTTAATAGCGTGGTATCTGATGTTCATGTGGCACAGCCTAGTTTAAGACATCAGACATGACAGTGTCTAACAAGTGCTCCTGAGGGGCACACACAGCTCCTCTTCAGAAAGGAAAAGCTGCTGTTTGAGCTTCCTCAAGACTGGTACCTAAGAAGGGCCTCTTTGGGTGTTCAGCCCAGCATACACACATTCACCTCCAAGCTCCTGAGCACAGGACCAGGGTCTTGCTCTTGAGGAAAGGTAACATCATCTCCCTACATATACAGGGCCAGACTGACAAAGTAAGTGCTCCATAAATGTTGAGAACTGATGAAAGAAGCGGCCAACTACTTTGCCCATCTTCCCCACCAGCCAAGACTCCCAAATGTGGAATAATTCTCAACAGGATTTCACCTGAAACTTTTTTTTAAAAATTGAAACACCAAGTTGATACTCAAGATCTTTATTGATTTAACTGTAACAGCAACCATTGGTGAGAATTTAGTTTTTTCCCTAATTTCCAAACACCTGCTGGTTTGGAAGGATGTTTAAAAAAAACAAATGATCATGGAATCACACAGGATTGCCTCAAGGACCGCACAGTACCCTCTGCTATCCACCCACAACAGTGAAATGGACAGGAGGGGTGAGGGAACAACATATGAAGGGAGAAAAAGAAAAGGCCAAGGAAAGTGCTGGTAGTCTCCACTTTTCCATTCAGAATGGACTGAACTGGGCCATTGGTGGCACTTGACAGGGAAGGGCTTATTTCTTTTTTAAAAATATTTTAAAGATGCTTAAAATGGACATCTGAATATGTGAGTGTCCTCTGGGCTCTTCAAGACACCTTCTTTAAGGTTTTCCCCTGGGGTTGTAGAGGGTCTCCTCACCCAGGTGGAAAGAGATGGGCCCCATCTGCAGGTGAAGGAAAGGCACTGGCGTGCGGGACTCTGATTTGGACAAAGTAGGAGCAGGATAGCTCACACAACTCGCCCCTCAGCTCCACACTAGTGTTCATCCCCTACTCCCCTGGTTTCCAGTAAAAATTACCCTTGGCCTGGCTGATTTTTTTTTCCCAAAAAAGATCAAGATGGAGAGGAAGGGTTTACAAGAACAGATATTCTGTGCTAGATCCATGAAATTCTTTAAGTTTTATGTGTCCAGGAATTTTGGTTTCAAGCACCAGCAAGAGTGCCCTTTGGAAGTCTCAATGTGACCAAATGATTATCAAGCGTTGCAGCATCTCTGCCAGCCTCCCACCCTTAGAAAGGTGGCAGAGTGAGAGTTTAAATACCCTGGGAAGTGAGTTTCATCTAATATTTTCCATTGGGTATCCATGACATACAATATTGGACTGCTAGGGCTGCAGACAGAAGCTAATAAGCAAAGACCATCTGAACAAGGACTCAAGTCTCCTAAATCTAAGCTTTGCCCAAAGGTACCAACTTCCAGGACTGAACTAGAGAAATTTAAATTCCAGAGGGTGGGAAAGGTGTTTTGAATGATTAATTGTCAAAACAAGTTGTATCAACCATCCTTAGAGTCTTCAGTAAGACATTTCTGTGAGTTAACCTCAAACTCCACAGCTAAACTGGAAGTCATTGCTAAGACAGGATATGCCCCTGGGTGTAAGCAGTCTAGAGAACTGTGACCCAACTACATCAGGATCTGATTTCATCTTTTATTAAAAGCTGAGGGGTAAAGAACTGTGGGGGTAACTACATCCCCCTTAAAGTCCAGACAGAAATTTCCCTCCCAAAGATACAATGTTTCTTTAAAACAAATACTAGCTCCCTCCCAGATGTTATGAGTAGGTAAATGATTGGGTTTCACAGATTAATAAATAGCTGCCCATGTGCATGTAGTCCAGAAAATATGCCAAGAAGGGACAGTTTTGAACCAAAGACAGTGGGGCCCCCTCTCTAAAGGGGAGCACAAAGGGTTGAGGGTCCTGGCTTCAGGCAGCTGGTATCCAAGATTGGGAGAACAGAAAGAGATTCCGTCTCTAGGATACTGCTGCTAACATGCTGAGCCCCTTACACTAGGGGCCTTGACTTAAAAGTGGCACTCTCTATAACCCACTGAACAATGCACTAAGTAAGGGGTGGGATGGGCGGGCAAGTATGCAACCCATACATGTAGCAGGTTGTAATCAAATGGAAATGGAGGATGTTAACAGTGTTTGAACTGGGAAGGTAAGGTATGAGAGTCCTAAAGGGCTGGTAATCCAAGAAGCAAAAAAATAAAATACCATCTTTTTTGACTCCCCCTCAAAATCAGAAGGAAAAACAAGGTCCTTTAAAGATGAATTCTTTACTTCTGGAAGAAGTACCCTTTTCTCATAGCTGCCTCAGCAGCAATACTTCTTCGATTATACTCTAAAGCAAGCAAGGCTACTGATATGAAAATGCTGGGAAGGGGCAGAGCTTAAACTCAAACAAGAATTTGCATCTTTAAGATGTCTGAAATCGCTAAAGACTCGGTTGGGAATGGGTGTCCGAAACCCACAGCAGCCATTCACTAAAAATGTGTTGAACTGACAGGTGAAGACAAGACTGGTTCTCCTTAAGAACACATTTCCATAGAGAAGTCCAGGACAAGATGGGCACACAGAGGTAACTGCACACTGGATTTAAAGGAGCAGTCAAACAGACAGGCACTTGTAATTCTCAGGTGTTTCCTATTTTATTGAGAAGTTGCTTCTTAGGGAAGAAACCTGACCCAAGATTGTTTATGCTGATGTAGCTGAGAGACCAGGCACCAAGCACTGACTCTGTGGGGACCTGGCTTCCTGAAAATCTATTTCACCCTGAATCTAAACTGCTTTCTTGTCTTCAGCTCAACAACCTAACATCTAGTTCATGTTTCCTCCCTTTGCTTGACAATCCCCACTCCAATTAATACAGCTTTAGTGGCTCAGCTGGAAGGCCCCAATTCCATTTCTTTGTCAATTTGTGGCTAAGGGAAATTAAAAGTGGTAATTGAGTCTTAGAGACACCAAGTCTAGGACTTGTAAATAAGCATCCTTTTAGCTGCTAGTAGTCAGGCAGATGTATAGATATACTTCTGGAAATTTCCATTTCTGTTACCCCTCTTAAAACCAGCAGGTAGCTTGGGGGAAAGGGAGAAAGTCCATCTTCTCTCTCAGTCTAGTGATGCACATCATAGAGAATTGTTTTTGGTAGCAATATATCTCTCAGCATATCACTTAGATTAAACCTACCTCCCTATTGATCTGTTTTCATCTTTTGTTGGGGATGTGGTGGTTTTAAGATATGTCCACAAATTCTTTGATACTGCTCCATTCAAGAGGGGAGGAGATGTAATTCCTCTCCTTGAACGTAGTCTGGGCTAAGTGGCTTGCTTCCAAAGAACAGAGTAAGTGATGGTGTGTACTTTCAGAGACAATGTCATAAAAGGCACTGCAGCTTTCTCCTCGCCCTGCACCCCTTTCTGTGATCAGTTGCTCAGAGGGAGCCAGCTACCATCATGTGAAGACACTCATGCTACTCTATGGAGATACCCATGTAGGGAGAAACGGAGGCATCCTGCCTGTAGCCACAAAGAGGAAGCCTGGAAGTGGATTCTCCAGCTCCAAATGACAGAAGCCCCTGACCACATCAGACCGACTTTATGATACCCCATGTTGGAACCATCATGCTAAGTGCTCCCAAATTCCTAACCCACAGCAACTGACAGATAGCTTGCTATTTTAAGATATTAAATTTGGGGGTAATTTGTTACATAGCAATAAATAACTAATACAGGTGGAAGTGGAAGGACAGAACTCTTGGCTTGGAAGCCCAATTCCTGGAAGCTAGCTTCTCTACAACTGTGCTCTTGAGAACATTATACCTATTTAAACAGAATATAGGACACGGTAAACTCAATAAACCATACTATAAAGAAGGGAGAACCATGACAATGTGTGTCTCCTGCTGTAATATGGAGGGAGATCATCTCTCATTAAGACTTATTGTCTCCAAAAGCAAAGAAACATGATTTACTCATAAAAAGAAAACTACAAATAGTCACTAAGATTTTAAGAACAGACTTACTCAAATGGTTAACTAAAGGTGTTCCTCCCCAAGAAAAAGACAGGATACAATATTCATTTAGGGCTTCTCTTCTATGAGGTTCCTTCCAAATATCCAGGGGTAAACCACCTACTGGATTCTGGCTTGCTCTGAAAACAATTCTGTGAGGCATGACACAAAGGTGTCATCTGTTGGAAGTTTATCTCTTGCTTTGTGAAATTATTTTTAAAATGCTGATTACCTCTAGTAACAGTGGCCTCCAGAAAAGAACTGCACAAAGCAGTAAGGAGGTCCTTGCAAAGAAGGGTAAGGGATTGGGCAGCTGCTGTATTATATGCTGTATTATACAGCTGACACTACCAGGAAATACTAGAAACATCCTGTGATTAGAAGGCCTGTGCAGAAGTTCCCCAAGATGGAGCAAAAAGGGAAAATGGTATCTTGATACTACTCAAGCTCCCATGTTTTAAATCCATTCCTCATTGTTCAGTGAGGAAGCCAAGTTTTCATATATCAATAAAGATCAAGAAGAGTACACTCTTCTGCTCACTGATAGACTGACTAGCTGCTCTTTGGCGTCAGATTCCACAGGATGCCAAGGACAGTGCATGAAGACTAAAAAGCTTCACTCCCAAAGAATCAAACTCCCCAAGCTAAAAAGAGGTCCTGAACAAGCTTTTTAGGAAAATTACAGCACAACTTAAGTTTTCCCAAGAGTTTATAAAGCAAAATTTGGAGTTTAATTAAAATCAGAACAGGGATACATTAAACAAACAAACAAAAAATATTTTTCTGATTATCGATTTTTGACTCAAAGCATCCCCAAAACATTGGAGATCCAGCTTATTCCTGAGACATCAACCATCACAAAAGATTTTCACTCTGAACTATTCACATTTTGTAGCAGAAAACAACAAAGTTCCACAGACGTCCTTCCTCTCCTTTTTCTGAAATGTATTCACAAACAGGGTCTTTTTCATAGTTCAAAAGAAAAACAAACAGCTTTTTTTCTTAGCCAATTGGCCTGTTCCTCTCATCCTGGGATCTGATCTCTTAATGAGAGGGTTTGGGACACCAAATCCAACCAGAAATTCCCAGGACGCCAGAGACTACTTTACTTGTCTTTCTATGAGGGATGAATGCATTAGTCTTTCTACTAGGTGAGTCACTTTCCCGGGATTATTGAGCCAGTCAATAGTTCCAGGAGAGTGGGGTGTGCAGAAGGGCAAAGGAAAAAGCAAAGGGGTAAGGGATAAGAAAGAGGCTTTCATAAAATGCATAGCAAGGCAGAATGGTCCAGTTTTATAAACCACCCACTACAAACTCCAAACATGCACACCCAAAACTAGAGGGGGAAGGAGTTGGGGAGACGAAAGATGGTGACACAGAACAGCAGACCCGTCTACGGACATTTCTCACTTTCCTAACACTGGAAGATGTTTAATTAAAAAGTTGCTGTTCAAAATTGTACTGAAAACATATCTAAAAATAGGTCTGTAGTCATCTTAAAAATAAAAAGTCACTCCTCAGATAAGAGGACTGACAGATATTATCAGATACCAACACGTGAGGTATCTTTGATATAAATTTGAAAAATGGCCTGGCAGAGAAAAAGGAAGAAAAAGGACGGAGAGATGGAAGGAGAGAAGAAAAGAAAGGGAAAATTCATAGTACAATGGGAAAGGCAAGAAAACTGGGAAGGACATATTTTTAAGCCCATGCTTATCTATCCCAGCAGCCGAACAAAGCAGATCCACAAAGGAAAAAAATGCAGTTCTTTTCCAAGAACATTCTGAAAGTCAACTTTAAAATCAAAATAGAAGAAACTACAATCTGAAACAACAAATATCACAATGTTCACTGAATTTAAAAACAGTGACTACTGAGACTGGGTACTCAAATGGATCAACGCTCTTCAGAGGTCATTCTTAGGTATTATCTGGCAGAATGCTATGATCAGGCCTTATTCACCAAGTGGAGGCTGAAGTGTCTATATTACTCAGTATGAACCTACTCTGGGAGCAGACAAAATCCCCTAGATATCTCAGAGTACAAGAGGACTCTGCCAGCAACAAGATGCAAATGGGGAGGAATGGCAGAAGAACAGCAAAGAATAGCTGGTTACTGAGAGCTCCCTTCTAATGTAGAGAGTTTAGAAATACCTGTATAGGAGCTGGCTGATTAGCTCAGTTAGTTAGAGCATGGTGCTGATAACACCAAGGTCAAGGGTTCGGATCCCTGTGCCAGCCAGACACCAAAAACATTAAATAAAATAAAAATATCTGCACAAACATGCTAAGTAAAGGAATGGGAAGATAAACTATAATACCAAAGACAGAAAACATTCCTCCCAGAGGAAAGAGGGGAAGCAGACCTCAAAATGGTGTCATAGGGAAATGCTACCAGAGTTGCACAAACTATGCTCTGTCCTTAAGGACAAATACCTTAAGGTAAAAGGGAAAGCAACTCATTTTGTTTATCATTTCCGCCAATGGTTTTAAAGACTCCAAACACATACTCTTGCAGCATTTAACCACAGGTGGGATAAAGGGAGGAGAGAAAGAGGATAAAAAAATGAACAATGCTGAACCCACCAAACCTCTTATTCCTTCCCCAGACTTCCCAGTCAGGCAGTTGTTGGTAGATTGACACTTGATTTGGGATACATTTGAGAGGGCAAGAGGTGGTTCTCAATAGAAAAATGATCAGAGAAGCCAGAATTTAACCGTTTTCCTCTATGAGCTGCTTAGCTCTACAGAAATACACCAAGGGCCTTCAATCAATCTAATCTGTTTAACTTGGAAGAAGAACAGAAAACAGGGAGAGGAAATGGTCAGATGAAGCTCTTCTTCCCACTATTTGGCACCCAAAGGAAAAGGGAAGGTGGAGACCGCAATGAAGACTGCTGGTACTGCCTCTTCTGTCTTTTCATTGTTGATCCTATTGGCCAAATCAGGTACACACAGGTATCGGCGTTGCTGCTTTTCTTCTAATCCTTGCAGGAGAGTCAGATATCCATCTCAAACTGAGCATCATCCCCTGGTTAGGTTGAGTAAAATGAAAAGTTTAGCACAAAAAGGAAAAGTAAAACAGTTTTAAGTGTCATTCCAACTACACAAGAGTCAAAAAATAATTTAAACTGTCCCATTCTCTGCTGCCTTGAAACAATTATTCTGCTTTGCTTTGGTTGATCTTTTTAATCTGGAAAAGAAAAATGCAAGTCACACCACCCATGGAGAGGAGTTTTTGGTGAAAAAAACACAAGTTAAAACTCTCCCAGGGTCTCTCTGTCCACAAGTTGACCAAACAGCAACTCCTAGGGAGCTCTTTGCCTTCTCTCAGGTGAGTACACTTGTCTGGAGATTTTGAACTTTGGTCCTGCTCTGAATGGACACTTTATCCATTAAAAACTCATTTGGAATTTGAGGAAGCAGAATGCTGGCTCACATCCAAGGGCCTCCAAGCACAACCCCTGAGGTGTATTTCAAGAGCTGGCCATTTCCACCTCATTATTCTGCTTCTACGGAGATAAAGATGACTCATTAGTACAGCGTGTGTGTCTCTCAGTGTGTGTAGGCGAGTATTTATATAATTATAGGCAGTTCTGAAAAATAGGGGAAACAAACCAGACTGCTTTTCCTCACACCATAAAAGGACATTCTTCTTGTAAGAAACAAGGTCTACTGCCTGAAGATGATGGAAATGGGGGCTATAAAATTCTGTTTTGTCTTCTGTGTGCATGTGTGTGTGAGCGTGATCCTATGTCCAATAAAGCGTAGGTCAGGCAGTCCGTAAGGAATGGTTCAAGGAGTCACCTTCAGAGTTTACCATTCCCTGATTTTTGATTCTTTTCCCCCACCAACTAGATTAGATGTGATTATGATTTAGAACTCAGGGTTTCTACAGCATTTCCATAAATCTTTGGAGAGGGAGGAAAAACCTTAGAGACATACAACAGAACATCATTTATACTGAAGCATCAACATTTTTTCAACCTACAGCAAAATGACATTCAAATTCCCAGAGCAACCTTCTTGGTGCCCAACACTAGCATTCTCTTACCAACTGCATGCTTCCTGTCATGATTGTTCAAGTTGTTCAAATTGTTTACTTCTACTTTGGAGTCTTCAATTAAGGTGCCAGGGCTAGTGACTCCTGGGATATTGGGCAGATGGCAGGGTGGGGTCTGAGCCATGGGAGAATTGCGGCGATCCAACAGAAACTTTCGATCATAAATGATTCGGGTTCCTGGAAAACAGGGTTGAAAAGAGTTTAAAACAAATGAAGGTGCTATCAACATAAAATACTACCCAGAAATTTAGTTTAAATCCCATGTAATCCTAACCCTTAAGAATTTTACAATTCAAACCAAAAGGATAAGCTCTAACCATCCTGCCTGTGAACATCCTTTCCTCCTCTTCTACTGGGGAAGTGATGAAGTGGAGGCTATAAAATGATGAACTCCTGCTCATCCTTTAAGATTCAGCACCAACATCACTTCTTTGCAATGCTGTGCCCCTTGCACCTTTTAGCCTTCCTTCCCCCCATCTTACTCAATACACATCATCTATTACAGGACTCGTTTATCTATCTGTCTCTCTGTATATATACTCTGAGTTCCTTATGCCAAGGCTATGTCTTATTTACACTTGACCTGTGTCCTAACATTAAGATCTTCAAAAACGTTTTTTAAATGATGGAATAAAAAGCATGTGAAAAAATAGATAGCCACCTGTAGGTTAAAGGCTTTCCAAAGAAGCAGTGAGAATGGCATTCTTCCCAGACAGAGCTATAGCAAAAGCTGGAACTGGCAGTCTCTCTCTATCCTACAAAACAATCAGCTTACCAGTAAATGCTACCTGAATGCTTTACAAACAACAGTTCTGAAGAGCACACTTTACCTGACACTTATGAAAACTGCTGTTTATAACTGGCCAACAGGTACATAAAAGATGCTCAACATCACTAATCATCAGGGAAATGTAAATCAAAACTACAGTTAGATATCCCCTCACACCTGTTACGATGGCTATTATCAAATCAAGATAATAAATGTTGGCAAAGATGTGGAAAAAAGGAAACCTTTGTGCACTATTGGAAGGAATGTAAATTGGTACAGCCATTATGGAAAACAGTATATCACTAATCATCAGGGAAATGTAAATCAAAACTACAGTTAGATATCCCCTCACACCTGTTAGGATGGCTATTATCAAATCAAGATAATAAATGTTGGCAAGGATGTGGAAAAAAGGAAACCTTTGTGCACTATTGGAAGGAATGTAAATTGGTACAGCCATTATGGAAAACAGTATGGAGGTTACTCAAAATATTAAAAATAGAACTACCATATGATCCATCAAGCCCAGTTCCAGGTATATATCCAAAGGAAATAAAATCAGTAGATCAGAGAGATATCTATACTCCCATGTTCACTGCAGCATTATTCACAACAACCAAAACACGGAAACAACCTAAGTATATGTCAATGAATGAATGGATAAAGAAAAAATGGTATATATATATATATATATATATATATATATATATATATACACACACACACACAACAGAATATTATTCAGTCATAAAAAAGAAGGAAATCCTGTCATCTGTGACAAGATGGATGAACCCAAGGGCATTATGCTAAATGAAATAAGTCAGATAGAGAAAGAAAAATACTTCATGTTTTCACTTATACATGGAATCTAAAAAAGTCAAACTCACAGAAACTGAGAGTAGAATGGTGGTCACCAGGGGCTGTGGGGATAAGGAAATGGGGAGATAATGGTCTAAGGGTACAAACTTTCAGTTATAAGATGAATAAATTCTGGGGATCTGATGTACTGTATGGTGACTATAGTTACCAATACTGTTACATACTTGAAATGTGCTTAAAAGAGTAGATCAAATGTTCTCATCACACACACAAAAAAGGTCACTATGCGATGACAGTTGTGTTAATTACCTTGACTGAGGTAATCATTTCACAGTACATACATATATAAAATTGTCACATTGTACACTTTAAATTTATACAGTTCTATTTGTCAATCGTACCACAATAAAACTGGGGCAAAAAAAAAAAAGGAAAAGAAAATCTGCTGTTGTTTATTCCTTTTGTCTTGGTCTTCCCAAGGAACTAATGGCTATAAGTAAGATATATCCAGTGTTTATGGGTTATAAAAAAGAGTAAAAAAGATATCAACTAACAGACAATTAGAGATGCCTAATGTTGGGCAAATGTAGCAGATGCCTAGAGCTCTGCTGCTGATTCTAAGACTGGTTCAGTAAGAATGTGGTGACCATTTAGTGATGTCTGCTAAAGGCAGTGACAGTACAGAAAGAGAACAGCAGCCCAGCATATTTGCCAACCCTGCCTAAGTAACAAAGTAGTCATGTAGAGCTATCTTGCTCACACTGGGCTTAAATCAAGAGAAGAAAAACCTGCTTTCAGGGTTTGCGTATCCAAATCAAAGGCAATACTACATGTGAAAGGAAAATTATATACAAAGTTACCCAGTTTAAAGAGGAAGAATCTAACTACTACTCGCTAGTAAATGCTTTCAGATTCTCAAGGGAGGGGGTGGGGGGAAGAATACGCCTGTCATATTATAAAAAGGAGAGTCAGGCTGGCTGGTTAGTTCAGTTGGTTAGATCATGGTGCTGACACCAAAGACCAGGATTCAATCCCTATCCCAGCCCCCCCCCCCCCGCCCCCACCCAAAAGAGAATCTGCCTCAGACAGATTTCCTCAAACAACATGTGAAGGCTACATCCCAGGAAACAGAAGAACAAACTAACAAATCTATTTGACATGTGAGGAAGTAAATGGAAAACAGCAAGGTATTTACCTCAAGAATGGAAATTCCACAGTCCTCCCAAAGACAGGGGATGAATACTTAATCTTAAGAAATAATACCAATATAGGGGCTGGCCCGGTGGCACACTGCTACAGTGCGCCGCTTTGGAGTGTGGTGGCGCTCCCGCCGAGGGTTCGGATCCCACATACAGACCGGTTCCCGCTCACTGGCTGAGCGAGGTGTGGGAGCAGCACCGAGGGTTGCGATCCCATTGCCGGTCCCGGTCCGGGTCCGGTATGGGCTGGCTGAGCGAGGTGTGGGAGCAGCACCGAGGGTTGCGATCCCATTGCCGGTCCTGGTCCGGGTCCGGTATGGGCGCGACCCTGAGGGTTGCGATCTGTTGCCGGACTCGAAAAAAGACAAAAAGGAAAAAAAAAAAAAAAAAGAAATAATACCAATATTAAGCTAAGTAGTTAGAAAATGAGTTTTCAAACTCAATGATTTTCTTGGGATTAATACCTGCAGTGGTACCATGACACTTTTACACAAATACTATTAAGTAAGTTCCTTTCAACTGAATGGAAAATAGTCAAACTAGTGCATTCTTAGATGAGGAAAAAACCAATAGGGACTCTACCCTCCTCCACCCCCCACCATCCTTGCTTTAATATCTAGAATAAAGTACTAATCATATTCTCCTCTAGACAATACTATAAAATTAGCTAGTCACAGGAATGAATGACTTGAGAATATCAGCACATGAAGGCATTTTAAAACAAAACTGTTAAGGCTTTCAAACCAACTCCAAAGGATATCAACTTTCATTTTTACTATCCATTTCTGCTACAACTACATGACAGTCATATTTTTAGTTTATAATAAAAATACAATATCTGGCTCTGAGTCTCTCCATAATAAACTAAGAAAAATATTGGGCCATATTTGGAACCTACTAGGACAGTATTTTGGGGGTTGTGATCTACATCAGAATCATCTGGGATGCTTGTTAAAATATTATTCAGATACCTGGGACTAGAACCTGGAAATCCATATTTTCAACTTCCCCAGGTCATTCTATGTTCATTAAAATTTGAGAAACACTATACCAAGAGAAATAACCCAACTTTATCCTTTTTCCAAAATCCTGGTGACAGCGATTTAAAAATAGATGAAATATCAAAGAATTAGTAAGACGAAGATGGGAGGGGCTATACAGATCATTTTGACAGTTGATGTTGAGACCCAGAGAAATGACCTCAGAGCTAATCAGAAGCAAAACTGGAACTAAACTTGTGGTTTCATGACTCCTAGTCCAGCACTCTTTCCATTCTACCACAATCTCTATGATCTCCAAGAGTAGGAGTGAACTGTCTAAAGTGAAAGGAGTAGAAAGGTAACTGCTACTCATATAGAAAATAACAAGGTAAAGATGGTATGACAAGCAGATTATACAAAAGGGACCACCAAACATTTGTCCTAAAGCATTGCCTTCCAGTAGAAGTAGGGGCAGGTGATGGTGGTGGTGTTATGAGTGAAGGTGGTTTGCTTTCTGGGTGGTTTTTGGTCTTCTAGTTGGGCAAGGCCTGAGTACTTACACAAGAGTACTTCAAAAAGTTCATAGAAAAATAGAATTAAAAGATAATTATGAATCTTTCCATGAACTTTTTGAAGTACCCTAGTATATTTTATAAATTACTTAATCCTTACATTTCTTCTTATAGGATGGAAAAAAAAAAAAAAAAAAAAAAAAAAAAGGGGGGGGGGGGATAAATAAATAAATTAATTAATTAATTAATTAATTAATTAATATTATGTGAATAGGTAAGTTTATTTATTTATTTATTTATTATTATTTTTTTTTTTGGTCACCGGTAAGGGGATCGCAACCCTTGGCTTGGTGTCGCCTGCACCGCGCTCAGCCAGCGAGCACACCGGCCATCCCCATATAGGATCCGAACCCGCGGCGGGAGCGCCACTGCACTCCCAGTGCCACACTCTCCTGAGTGAGCCACGGGGTTGGCCCGAAAAGGTAAGTTTATAACCTAAGAAATTCTTTTCCTGCTTTCACTGTTTGAAGGATTTAGGCAAAAAGGCCCATAGCCCATTTGTGACTGTATCAACACCATGATCTTGACCTTGGCAGAAAAGCTTTGCATGCCTGCCTTCCTTTACGAACACTTGGAAAAGTTGGAAATCATTCGCTCCTGGTTTAAAGATGAATCAAGCCTTATATCCTGTCTCAAATATAATTTTAGGACATGGAAAGTAGAAATTTACCTTTACCCTCTTTGCTTTGAAAAATAAGAACTAGAGTAACAACTCAAAAAGGCATCTGAAAATTATAAGGAATAAGGCATGCTGGATAGCAGAAAACTTAGTTCAATTTTCAAAAGGTGAACAATATCAATTATTTTGGATGGGAATATTTCTAATACAAATTTAAAACTTTTTACCTTTGTAAGCAGAAAGCAATTCAACCCAACGTTGTAACCTAAGAAGTCTCAGGCCCTACTCAGCTGATGCTCTGTACAGCTGAACATCACT
>NW_007730106.1:121554-123868 GCF_000696425.1 Galeopterus variegatus | reverse complement strand
AGCACCACGCTCAGCCAGTGAGCGAACCGGCCATCCCTATATGGGATCCGAACCTGTGGCCTTGGTGTTATCAGCACCGCACTCTCCCGAGTGAGCCACGGGCCGGCCCAATATCAATTATTTTGGATGGGAATATTTCTAATACAAATTTAAAACTTTTTACCTTTGTAAGCAGAAAGCAATTCAACCCAATGTTGTAACCTAAGAAGTCTCAGGCCCTACTCAGCTGATGCTCTGTACAGCTGAACATCACTATACAGAATTCAGACTGTAAAAGTCGTACTTGTGTCCCCCCTGCCACCTCACTCCCCGTTTCATTGTCTCCTCCTCGCTATTAGGCTAAGAGCTACCCTATTCCATGTTCCTACCATGTCTTAGCTCAGTCTGACATAACAAAATACCACAAACCACATGACTTAAACAAGAGAAAGTTGTCTCAGTTTTGGAGGCTAGAAGTCCAAGATTAAGGTGCCAGCACGGATGGTCTCTCTGAGGACCCTCTTCCTGGCTGGTAGGTGGCTGCCTTCTCCCTGTGTCCTCACATGATGGGGGAGGGGAAGAGCAAGCTCTCTGATGTCTCTCTGTATAAGAGCACTAATCCCATTATGAGGGCCCCAACCTCATGACCTCATATGAACCTAACTAATTCCCAAAGGCCCCAGTTCCTAATACTAACACATTGGGAGTTAGGGCTTCAACATACGAATTTTTGGGAGACAAAATTGAGCCCATAATACCCTTTACACCCATTCTAACTTGATTCTTGTAACCTATCGGGTTTGGAAATCTGCAATCTGCTTATTAGAATACTATGTAAAATACGGGCAAATAGGCAGAAAGGGGGCCTTGATGGCTTTCCAATAAACGAAGGGAAGGAGCTTTAGTGGATGGAATTCGCACATTCGTTGTGTCACTTGCACTTCTGTTCACAGCTAGATTTCAAAAGGATGAGGTTTCACCATGAGATGTTCTTACCAACATTCAACTTGCAAGTTGGAACAAGATTATACTCATTTCTGCAGTACACCAAGCTTGGAAACTGGGGAAGAATGAGATGGCGAAAAAAGCATAGGATAGAAATGAGCTTTCTAAATTATATTTCTAAGTTAGCAACAACATATGCATCAAAGAATTGTAATTGAACTAGGAAATAGTAGAGATTCCACCTAAACGTGTGAGGTGTAAGAGAAACTTTGAACCACTATGACTTTGCCATAAATTTTTTTTTTACAGTTTTACTGAGATAAAATTCATATACAATTCATCCATTTAAAGCATATAATTTAACAGTTTTTAACATATCCACAGAATTGTGCAACCATCACCATGACCATTTTAGAAAATTTAAAAAAAAAATTTTTTAGAAAAGTTTCATCCACAAAGAACCCCCACCCCACCCCTAAGACACCACCCAATCTCCCCATCTGTCCAAACCTAAGCAAACACTAATCTTTCTGTCTCCACAGATTTACCTATTAGATATTTCATATAAATGGAATCACATAATACATTGTCTTTTGTGACTGCTTCTTTCACTTGCATAACATTTTTATGGTTCATCCACATTGTAGCATTTATCAGTACTTCATTTCTTTTCATTGCCAAATATTTCATTGTATGTATATATGTATATGTCACATTTTGCTTATCAATTCATCAGTTGAAACATTTTGTTTATCTATTTGTCAGTTGATGGACATTTGGGTTGTTTCCACTTTTAGGCTATTATGAACAATGTTGCTATAAACATTCATATGTAAGTTTGTGTGTGTGGGCATGTTTCCATTCTCTTGGGTATACACCTAAGAGTAGAATTGCTGCATCATATGGTAACTCTACATTTAACCTTTTGAGAAACTGCCAGCCTGTTTTCCAAAGTGGTACACCATTTTACATTCCCATTAGCAGTGTGAAGGTTCTAATTTCCATACATTGTAGCCAATACTTGTTATTATCTATCTTTTTGATTACAGCCATCCAAATGGATATAAAGTTGTATCTCGCTGTGATTTCATTTTGATTTGCATTTCCCTGATGGTTAATAATGTTCAGCATGCTCTTTTCATGGGCTTACTTGCCATTCCAACATATATCTTGTTTGAAGAAATGTCTATTCAAATCCAATGGCCATTTTTCAATGTAATAGTTCTTTATATACAAGGGTGCTTCACACTGAAGAACTAAGGTCTTGTGTTAATGTTCTTAAAAATGACCAGGGTGGGGCCGGCCCGGTGGCGCACTGCGCTAGTGCGCCGCTTGGGAAGCGCGGCTGCGCTCCCGCCGAGGGTTCGGATCCCACATACAGACCGGTTCC
>NW_007730106.1:115373-120729 GCF_000696425.1 Galeopterus variegatus | reverse complement strand
AAAAAAAAAAAAAAAAAAAAAAAAAAAAAAAAAAAACCCACAAAACTATTCAAATAAAAAATTAAGATTTAACTATGAATCAAACTCCAGAAAAAAATGCTATATTTCTTTGCCGGATACTGGGTTTACTTTAAAATTATATAAATTCCCAAGACAGCCTATTAAAAAACCTAAAATATTCAGGGTGCATGCACAGACATACATTTTCTGAAGCAAGAATTTCTTAGTAATTCACATTTCATCCAAACCACATGCAGCATCTGCAATGTCAACCAATGCAGCCACAAGTCACTAGAAACAAGTTAACTTTAAATTTCTCTGGAAGAAAAACAAAGATCATACAAGAAATCCATAACCTACTTATAACACAATATTAAAATGGGGCATGATTGTGATCAATTGATGGAATGTTTAAGAAAAAACAATCTACTTAACCTTGACAATGGAAACATTTTCCTTCCAGTGAATTTTCCATTTCCTTATCTATGAAAATAAATTGTACTCAGTTTTATATTGGAAAGTCACACACACACACAAAAAGAATCTATATTATTTACTGACTTTCAATGTTTACAGTCAAACTGTAGTAAAAATATAGAAAAATTATGGTTAAGTAAGAGCATGCAAATGTTACAAACCCTGATATAAAAATAATGTAAAGGCTGAAGTAAAGGGAAGGAGGACAGGCGGATAGAATAATCTAATACAGTAGAGAGCTAAAGTTGACAGATTGAGACACAGGTTTAACTATATTATTTAGAGTTTTAAAGGTAACTACAAGAAGAACCAAAAATGATAATACAATTTACACAAATCAGTGAATTTGTGTAAGGGATGGGATATGAGAAGTAGAAAGTAATGAGTGTCCTAGATTCCTCATCTTTCAAAATAGGGAATCAGTAGTACTGTCTAATGTTGAGAAATCAAAAAATTGTGGTACATATACATTATTTACAGCAATAGTGATAACCAAAAAAAGCATTATAAACAGAAACTATTGAAAGTGGTAGTTCAATGGCATTTTATTTTGCATTTTATACACCTCTATACTATTTTTCTTTTTTGTTTAAAAAATGTACAAATAGGGCCAGCCTGTCACTCACTCGGGAGAGTGTGGTGCTGATAACACCAAGGCCGTGGGTTCAGATCCCTATATAGGGATGGCCGGTTTGCTCACTTGGGAGAGCGTGGTGCTGACAACACCAAGTCAAGGGTTAAGATCCTCTTACCCGTCATCTTAAAAAAAAAAAAAAAAAGTACAAATATTACTTAGATTTCATGTTAGGATTTCAGAACAAATAGGAACCTTTAGATCTAGGTTAACAGATATTTATATATATATATATATTTTTTATCCATAGCAACCACATATTAGGATATTAGGATAAATTTAATATCTTTTAATACTTTCTGATGCTGACATTACTAGAAAAACATGGAAGTAAAACTGAGTGCCTTTGATAGACAATAGGGAGGAGGAAAAAACCTTCTACCTTTTGATCTAAAAACCAATGATCCTCAAAGGCAAAAAAACAAGGCCAGTGAATGAGGTCCAAAATTCTGCTTGCCAAGCTGTCTAATACAGAAACAATGTCATTCAAACCTAAAGGCCTCTTTTAAGACCAAGTAGCTTAATTTAAATAATTAATCAGTGCATTAAGCTGTTTATACCTAAGAAATTGTGTAAGTTGAAGTAAAACCACATAGAGAAAGTTCACTGTAATATGGTTAACTTACAGGGTAGTTAATTACTATACTTTTACAGGGTCCCCCATCATAAAATTCTGTTTAACTATGGCTGCTTCCAGAATTAGAATTTAGCATTACTCATGCAAATAAGACAGCTTGGAAAAAGAAACATTAAGTAATTGCCCAAACTGCACAGCTTGAATAAGCTGATGACAAAACCCTGCAAGTGTGAGATGGACCTACACCCTCATATAATAGTGTTCCAAGCAGGAAGGGGATCTCATGGGACTTTCTCCATTGAAGAGGAAAATCTTTCTCAGAAAACCCCTAGAAGGGGCCGGCCTGGTGGCGCACTCGGTAGAGTGTGGCGCTTGGGAGTGCAGCAGCGCTCCCGCCGAGGGTTCGGATCCCCTGTGGAGACCGGTCCGCTCACTGGTTGAGTGCGGTGCGGCCGTGACACCGGGGGTTGTGATCCCGTTGCCGGTCACAAAAAAAGACAAAAAAAGGAAAAAAAAAAAAAAAAAGAAAACCCCTAGCAGACTTCCCCTCACATCTCATTAGGCCAGAACTGGTTTAGATGCCCGCCAGACCAAACTGGGGAAGCCATGACTGGGTTTATGTAGTTATGGTGTATATCTTGGGAATTGGTACACAGCCACTTAAAAAAATGAGAGAATCTACGACAGTATGGAACAAGATGAAATGGCTGTTGGGAAGAAAACCAACAGTGTCAGCCACATCTGTGTTTAATATTTACCTAAATTTAATAAATACTACATAAATATGAGGGTACGTCAAAAAACTCACGGAAAGACTCTTATTATCTTTTAATTCTACTTTTCCACAAACTTTCTGAAGCACCCTCGTATTAATTTAACCAAAATGGGTTAAAAATGAAATTGGGAGGACAGGAGGTAGAAGTATATAATATATTGGGAGAAGGGTATATGTAGCAACTAAATCCTCAACTTTCATAGTAAGAAGCTAACTGTTAGTGTCTAAAACTAAGAAATAGCATTAAATCATGTTATTTAGAAATTCAGAGGTAAACACTAGAAGAACTAGTTTAAAGAATTTAAAATGGTTTCTCTGGGGAATGGAACTGTAGGTGAGGAGATGGCACATGGGAATGTTGCTTTTTGTTATTAGCCTGATAAAACTATATGGCTTTTAAAACTTTGTTACTGGGCCGGCCCATGGCTCACTTGGGAGAGAATGTGGTGCTGATAACACCAAGGCCACGGGTTCGGATCCCTATAGAGGGATGGCCATTTAGCTCACTTGGGAGAGCATGGTGCTGACAACACCAAGTCAAGGGTTATTACTTGGGAGAGAATGTGGTGCTGATAACACCAAGGCCACGGGTTCGGATCCCTATAGAGGGATGGCCAGTTAGCTCACTTGGGAGAGCATGGTGCTGACAACACCAAGTCAAGGGTTAAGATCCCCTTACCGGTCATTCTTATAAAAATTAAATTAAATTAAATTAAATTAATAAATAAAATAAAACTGTTACTTTCAGAATTATTAAAAAAGAATGTTAAAAAAAGGCAAAATAAAACAGTGATTGCATGAACCTTGAAAATATAATGCTAAATGAAAAAAGTCAATCACAAAAGGACAATTACTATATGATTCCACTTACGTGAGGTACCTAGAACAGTCAAATTCATGAAAACAGAAAGTAGGATGATGGTTCCTAGAGGTTGAGGGTGGTGCTGGTGTTTAATGGGGAGTTACTGTTTAACTGGTATGAAGTTCTAGAGATGGATACTGATGACTGCAAAACACTGAACATACTTAATGCCACTGAACCATACACTTAAAAATGGCTAAAATGGTAAATGTTATGTTATATATATACTGTACCACAAAAAATACATTAAGAAAGATCAAGAGACAACGTAAAAAAACAAACCATTATAAGGAGGTTGCCAAGTATTTTATGAATAACACACCAACACGGCTAGGGCAGCAGAGACCATGAGGAAGGAGGGATTCCTTCAAACCTAGAAAGTCAGTTAAAAAAGAAACAAAGCACTTGGCAAGTAACCTCAGTATTCTATTAGGAATTCTTGATAATTCTCCAGTTATGTCTCACGTAAGGTAAGGGCCCACCAAGGGATGGGAAATAGATACAAGATGAACAAGCAACAAGCCCACCCTGAAAAGAAGTCTGAGCCTGTCTCTCCCTCCCACTCCCATGAGGGAAAATGAAGTGAAAATACACAACTACCAAATCCCTGAAGTGCTAATGAAACCAACAGAGGGACAATTTTTACATCAACGACAGGCACAATTGGAGCCTCAGGACATTATAACTTAATATGACTAAACTATTACAGAAAATGGAAGACATCCAAAGTTTGTGAAAAGCATCCTACTGTCCTTTGATTAACTCCAAGTCTCAATAATTGGGAGCAAAGATTTCCAAGATATTAATGTCAAAGGATGGTTCCCTGTCCTATCACTTGGCACACTTACTAAATAGAATATACACCTAGGCTGAAAGAGAAGTTGATAATGACTACATTCCTACTCAGAAGGTCCAGTGTTATTTAGAAAAGGCCTTACAGAGTGCTATGGTTTGGATATGGTTTATCCCCACCAAAACACATGTTGAAATTTGATCCTCAATGTGGCAGTGTTGGGAAGTGAAGCCTAGAGGGCAGTGTTTGGGTCATGGGGGTGGATCCCTCATAAACAGATTAATGCCCTCCCTTCTGGGATGAGTTCTCTTACTCTTATTTCCCAGGAGAACTGGCTGTTAAAAAGAGCCGGGCACCTCTCCTCCCCCTCTCTCTTACTTCCTTGTTTCATTTCAATGCAGAAGCAGCCCAACATCTAACATAAACAGTCTCTGGTGATGAGATGAGCTCTTCACTGAGGCCCTAATGATTAATTATAACATCTTAAATGAAGAATCATGAGCCTTTCACACTTTCTAAGTACGTCTTAGAACCTAGAGCAATGGTCTATCTTTGCCAGAACTTCTGCTATAAATAGCAGGCTACTTCTAAAAAAAATTTAAATTGAATGAGATGTTACTTTGATACCAAAACAACAAAATCACAATAAAAATACAGACTAATATTCCTTATAAATATAGATACAAAAATCCTCAACCAAATTCAACAACATACAGAAAGGATTATACACCACGACCAAGTAAGATTTATCCAAGGAATGCAAGGCTAGTTCAACACCTGGAAATCAATTAATATAATACATCATATTATAAAAAACAAAAACCACATGATCATCTCAACAGACGAAAAAAAAGCACTTGACAAAATCCAATACCCTTTCATGATAAAAACACCCAACAAACAAGGAACAGAAGGGAACATACTCAACCGGATAAAGGGCATCTATCTAACATCTTACTTAATGGTGAAAGACTGGATGCTTTCCCCCTTAGATCAGGAAGAAAGGATGTCCTTTCTTGATGTCTTGCCACATATCTTGCCACATTCAGTCAACACTGTACTGAAGGTTCTAGGCAGGGCGATTAGTCAAGAAAAAGAAATATGACATGACCTTGTATATAAAAAAATTCCAATGAAACCACAAGAATTGAATTGTACTTTCCTTGCCGGTTGAAGTTTTCACTTTTTTAAACTACTCAATGAAATAAACAGCTTCTGGGCCGGCCCGGTGGCGCACT
>NW_007730106.1:112349-114554 GCF_000696425.1 Galeopterus variegatus | reverse complement strand
CGGTAAGGGCGCGACACTGAGGGTTGCGATCCGTTGCCGGTCACGAAAAAAGACAAAAAGAAAATAAATAAATAAATAAATAAACAGCTTCTGTTTGTCAAAGTATTTGTCTTACAGATCTGAAAGATTATTTATTTAGAGGTAAACACTTAAAGATTTCTGAGCTTTCAGCTTCAAGCTATGGCCTGAAAACCAGGTGAAGAGGACCTTTAAAAACTAGCCTTATAACACCAAGGTCAAAGGTCCAGATTCCCATACCAGCAGCTGCCAAAAAACAAAAACAAAAAAACTAGCTACACATCAATGGATAGCTGCTGGGTGTTAAGGAGCACACAGGTTTTAAGGGGCCACCATAAAGCAAAGTACAATGATAAACAAATCTGAAAATGATACCTAGTCCTTACCTATTGACTGCAAGTCTGAACTGATTTTTGTTCTATTACAAATAGAGCGGCAAAAATCTTTTAAACATTAATTTGCTGACCTAAAGACTTGAGAGCCTAGAAAAAGTTCTGCCATTCACCAACAAACTGTCCTCCTACACAGGTTCTTTTCCTCTCTAACCAGATGAATTAGCTTTCTCCACATTAACCTTACCCTGTCTGATCTGCAAATCTTTACACACAAACACTATTAATCAAGCCTACAGTGTCTCCAAACCACACAAGATCTCTCCTGTAAAACTGTCTTTAAGACTCTGATCCTCAAAAGGTCTCTGTTGAATAACCTTGGTAGTGCAAGTTTATACAGTCATCACTTTTCCTCCTCCCATGTCATATACCAGGCCTTGGGCCAGCTGAAGGGAGCTGTGCAAACATTTGTCATGCATGCTGCACTATCAACCTGTAAGAGTCCTGTCTTACCACGTTCAGACTGTATCTGACTTAGGTCAGGCAGAGGCTTCCGCACAGTGCACTGCCTTGAAGATGGGGACTGCTGCCTTTCCCCAGGCTCAGAATTCAGTCCCTCACCAGAAAAAAATGTACCCAACATAAAAACTGAAGTACATCCTCTTCCATGTATACTTTGGCAGCTGATGAATAGCAGACTAAAGCTAAAGCTGAATCTCCTACACAATGACAACACATTTTAATGTGTGTTATTCTGAGATAAGTAAATGTCACCTTCCTCAACCATGAGGCAAAATGATTAACATCCTTCATTATGTTTTTCATGCACTTCTCAAGTGTAATAATTAAGCCCTCTGGCTAACAGCTGAAGTTAGAGAGTTTAAATAAGTACATTTGTTGGTTCAGAAGTGACTGGCCTAGAATAAACTCAGCCCAAGGTCACTGAATTAGAAATTTTATGACATGGCCAGAACCTGGCCTTCCTTCCTCTTATGTTCACACAGAGCCACTCATTTCTCCCAAGAAAGGAACCAGATTAAAAAGCAGGTCTGCCCCTAAATATTCTTATTTTGATATAGCTCACTCAAGTAGATTATTTTCCTTTCTTCCTGCCTTCTTTATTTCCAGACACTACCAATGACCTTCAGGTAATTCTGCCCCAGTGAACCAATCGCAGCAACTATCCAGCTGGCAGACAGAAAGAGCTACAATGTGAACAAGATTTCAGACCATCATAGTTAGTTCCCCTGTGTTGCTCTTGTTATGGCACAGCTGATGAGGATGTTATGCAGGAAAAGAAAGGCTGAAAGAGGTCTCTATGTTCTGCTCATTCCCAAGAGCACAATTCTCCCAGAAGGAGACAGTTCAGCACCTAGAAAAGAAATAATCACAGAAACAATCACAGAATTCTCCCAGAAGGAGACAGTTCAGCACCTAGAAAAGACATAATCACACAGCTAGCATTCAAGAGGTAGAAAAGTCTCGGTAAATGCTTGCGAACTTCCTTTACTAGTAAGATAAACATCTTAAGATAGTGAAACAAAAACTGCAATAGTGATCAGAATACTAAATTTGAGGCTACCCACTGACATTAATTAGCTGTATGGTACTAACGAGTTACAGTCCTCCCCTGGTATCCCTGGAGGATTGATCCTAGAACGCACCCCCCCCCCCAAAATCCTAGGATGCTCAAGTCCCTTATAAAAAATGGAGTCATATTTGCATATAATCTACATTCATCCTCCTGTATACTTTTAATTTACTTTAAATTTTAAGTAATCTCTAGATTACTTATAATACCTAATACAAAATACCTAATGGCAAATTCAAGTTTTTTGTTTTTTGTTTTTTTTTT
>NW_007730106.1:93880-111371 GCF_000696425.1 Galeopterus variegatus | reverse complement strand
TGTGGGATCTGAACCCTCGAGCGGGAGCACCGCCGCGCTTCCCAAGCGGCGCACTATAGCAGTGTGCCACCGGGCCGGCCCCAAATTCAAGTTTTGCTTTGTGGATTGAACATCACATATTGCACACAGGTACTGACATTCAATGCTGTACCCTACAGATATGTACAATAAACTATGCTCCAATAAAAAAATAAATAAATAAGTTTTGCTTTGGGAACTTTGTGGAATTTCCCCCCTTGAATATTTTTTCTTTCTTTTTTTTTTTTTTTAAAGATTACTGGTAAGGGGATCTTAACCCTTGACTTGGCATTGTCAGCACCATGCTCTCCCCCAAGTGGCTAACCGGCCATCCCTATATAGGGATCCGAACCCGTGGCCTTGGTGTTATCAGCACCACACTCTCCCAAGTGAGCCACGGGTCGACCCTCCCCCTGAATATTTTCAATCTGCATTTGGTTGAATCCACAGATGTCAAAACCCAGGGATATGGAGGGCTGACTGTACTTAATTTCTTTGGGTCTCAGTTTCTCTCAACTATAAAATGAAAGCATTAGGTCTCTTTGAACTAACCAGAGTGTTATAAAAGTGAAGCCAACTACAGTAACTTTACCTTCCACCAAGGATAGAAGTAGCTTCCCAATGTAAGAACTAAATATCATCGCCACTCCTCCATAGGTAGATAGGACAAAATAAAACCCAAGGGTATTTTTTTTTTGCCTGGAATTTACTCAACAAAACTTTTCCTCTTCCTCAATAATGAGAAAAAGGTACTCTTCTAGCAATACTGAATTCCAAGAGGTTACAGCAAGTGTGTTTTCACCCATCTCTCATTTCCCAAACTACAGAAAGGCAATTTTGAGAAACCTCCAGGGTAGTCTGTATTCTTAATGAATAAAGGACTTTCAAGGGGGGAAAAAATCGTAAGTTCACAATGTTGTGAATGTCCCTGCCCAGGACATTCAGCTCATCAACTGTTATCCTGGAATGCTCTGATACGCATGTGATACTCCAGAAGGTTTCCAGAAGTTTGAGGCAAGAAATGCTAATTCTCTCCCTTCCCACTAAATAGAGATTTCCGATACAAGCCTACTGATTGTTATTTTTCTAAATGTTTTCAAGTCTAAAATATATGTTAGCACTTGACTCTATACTATTCCAGAACTAAAAATCTTATGTGACCCCCTTTCCCCCAAATAAAGATTTTAAGCCTGTTCAGAACAAAGACATTTCCTACTTTTGTCTGTTGTCCCCTTTTATGCAAAGCACTGCATTGGGCCCACAAAACTCACCAATGATACTTAACCACATTAGTTTAGGTGTCTGGAGGTGACCAAAGGACAATAAACTATCTCAGTCTGATTCAGGGAAATAAAAGTACATGGTGAGGGCCGGCCCGGTGGCGCACTGCTACAATGCGCCACTTGGGAGTGTGGCGGCGCTCCCGCCGAGGGTTCGGATCCCACATACAGACCAGTTCCTGCTCACTGGCTGAGCTGCATTGGGCCCACAAAACTCACCAATGATACTTAACCACATTAGTTTAGGTGTCTGGAGGTGACCAAAGGACAACAAACTATCTCAGTCTGATTCAGGGAAATAAAAGTACATGGTGAGACGGAGATGAATGTACAAGAGAAACAAACCATCAGAGGGGAAATTAAATCAATAAGTACTGAACATCTAAACAGCACTGAGGTAATTGCTAAAAAATAATGATTAAATCTAACTGCAACAGAGCTATATATCCTTATAAATATATTAACTAATATGTTTCTATTAAGTAATATGTTAAAAATCCTAAGATTATGATGGGCTCTACCAATAAATATAGGCTCAATATTACAGATGAGCCACGATGACAAGTATTTAAATCTGAAACAAAAAAAACTGTGTGTAGAAACTATCTGGAGGCAGGTGAAGTGATACTTGAGAAAGCAGTGGTGATTGTGTGTTGGGAGGAGGGGTAAATGAATCAGTATTTCTGGCAGAATCTTTCCAAGCATTTTAGGAACTAATCCAGGCTATGGGAGAGACCTCTATCTTTAAAGCAATACTTAAAGACTATGCCCTTATTTTTAAAGTGTGGTAGTTTGGCTGTTTGAAATATGCCAAAAGGATGTCCTCCTATGGCTCTTCCTTCAGGGGCATAACATAATATATAGCTGAAAGTTTAGTTCCTTACCCAAATAAATTATAGCTGAGTGCAGTTGTTACTGTGACATGCATTCTGAACTGCTGGAAGCACAGGCATTTACTGACCAATACCACAAGGAATTCGGGAAGAAGTTATAAATCCCTTTCCATCACCTTGGAAAACAATATCATTTCTTAAAAGCTATCAGTTCAAGACAACTCTATCTGGAGCAGGTTTTGGTCTGCCAAAATCTTTCACAATTAAAAAGCAAGATCTGGACTGGCTGGTTAGCTCAGTTGGTTAGATCATGGTGCTATAACATCAAGGTCAAGGGTTTGGATCCCCATACCAGACAGCCGCCAAAAAAAAATAATAAAAATAAAATAAAAAGTAAGACCTCAGCACGCTCAAACACAGAGGCTGGTCTTGAACAGATGAGATCAGGAGGGAGGTTTCTTCAGTGAGGTAAGCCACCCTACTAGGAACTCCAGTGTTCTGCAAAGTTAACTCTTCCTTAAACCCAGCTCTCCATACATATCCAGGCATTCCAAGGCAGACAGCCCTCCCCTATAATGGCCTGGCTGGATTCCTCTGTAAAGCTCTCTCCCAGATTTTTATCCCATGGAGTTGGCAAAGAGGTCTCTTTACTCTACAGGCCTTGCTATTGTGCAACCGATTCAAGGATGGCCCAAGCCTAACTGCACCGGATTGGTTGCAGTACAACTGGTGAGTCCTGCCCACAGGAACGAGGCAATCCTGCAGGGGCTGCCAGCAAAGTCCCCACCCTCTAGCGAGAGGCCATCCCACCACCAAAAGAAGGCAAAGTTCTGAAGTTAAAAAAGGAAGCCCTTTAATAAAGGCCCCTCAGAATTGCTTTCCAGTATCCTCCCTCTGGAGAACAGCTCAGTGAGGGCACAGACAACCTTTGAGCTCCTTTTCCCGTGACAGTTCAACACCTCTACTCCAGTGTTACTTGTAAACAGTTCCTGGTCGTACTTTGAAAAGCAATGCCCAGGAAACCCCCCTCTGCACCACCTCTCTCTATAAGCCCGTTTCCCAGAATCAAGCAGCCCTACCCGACTAGGGTGTCCTCCTCGACAATGCTCCCTTCAAGCCATTTCCAAAGATTTCGCCGCCAAAACCCTGCCCTTAAGGCTGCCAGCTCTCTCCCACCCCCACCTCCTTTCCCTTGGCTATTACTTGAAAATTATTTTATCACTCTCTCCTCCTGGCCTGGGGCCTCTCCCCACCCGTGGGGCCTCGTCCAGCAGAGTAAACAATGCTGTCAAAGCAGGATAACGCTGGGCGAGGCTTCCAGACTCCGCATTCCAGCCTCCTCCTGGTGTTCTAAAAGCAGCAAAACAAGTCACCACAGGGCCCCAGGACAGAATTCCTCTCCCCAACTTCCTTTTTAAAAATGCCCGGAAGACAGCTCCCAAATAATGCACTCATGTGCACAAATGCACAATCTGCAAAAGGTAACAGTAATGCAGAGTGCAATGCAAGCCCAGCGTAGACGAGTCTGCCTGGCAAGGAGGCGGAGGGGAGAGAAACTGGGTCGAGTGAGCAAACCTGCCACTAAGCGGCAACGACGGCTTTCTTTTCGCGACCGGAGCGTCACATTCCCGAGTGGGCGCGCGCGGACTGAGTTGCAAGAAAGAGAGAGCGCGAAGTGAAGGGTCCCGAAAGGGCGGGCGCGGCTCGAAGGCACTGTCCCGAGGGCTTGGGTAGAGATGGGGGTGGGGGGCGAGGCGGCTCCGCGCGGACACTCCGAGAAGTAATTAGAGAGGACCCAGGCGGGAGACCGTGACCCGGCGGACGGGTGGCCCGCGCTCACCTCCCGGCGTGGTGGAGAAGAGCGTCCCCCCGGGCGTGGTGCAATAGTCATGAGGTAGCTGCGCGGCGTCGCTGATGGGCACGGTGCGGGTGGGGATGGCGCGGCTCTGGCTGGGCTGGTGTCCGCTGCCGGCGGACGAGGACATGGCTCTGGGCGCGGGCTCGGCTTTGTCCGGCGGGAAGGCGGGGGGCGGTGAAGGGTGCTCTCCGCTCGCTCCTTGCTCGCTTCCTCTCGCTCCCTTGTCCCGCTCTGCTCCCGCCGCCGCCCTCTCAGCCGCCGCCGCCGCCGCCGCCGCCGCCGCCGCCGCCGCCGCCGCCGCCGCCGCCGCCGCCGCCGCCGCCGCCGCCGCCGCCGCCGCCGCCGCCGCCGCCGCCGCCGCCGCCGCCGCCGCCGCCGCCGCCGCCGCCGCCGCCGCCGCCGCCGCCGCCGCCGCCGCCGCCGCCGCCGCCGCCGCCGCCGCCGCCGCCGCCGCCGCCGCCGCCGCCGCCGCCGCCGCCCGATCCTCCGGCCTCTGCCAGCAGCCTCAGCAGCAGCAGCAGCAGCGGCAGCAGCGGCGACGACGACGACGACGGGAAGCGGGCGAAGGCGGGAGCCAGAGGGAGTCCAGAGAAGCGGGTCGGCCGGAGGTGACGTGTACGTGGGCGGGGCTAGGGGCGGGGCTTAATCCCCCGCGGGCGGGAGAGGAGCCGGGCGAAGGCAGATGAGGGAAGCTTTCCTATTATTGTTGTTTTTATCAGTCAACACTACTTTTACATGAGCCGACTTCAGTTTCCTATCCATTCCTGTCCATTAATTATTATTAAATACAGGCAATGTATGTAAGATGTATTAAAAAAATCAAACAGAGCAGAAAGGATTATGGAGCCACTTTTGCCCTAGTTTCCTAATTCCCTTTCTTATGTGCAACCACTGATACCATTTTATTGTGTATCCTTCCAGAGACCGTCCCTGTATACACACATAAAGCGACATATAAATTTTAGGAAGAAGAAGAGACCGTTAGCCACCAACGTCACAAGGATGAGTGTTGTATTAGAGATAAACTGAAGCACGGGGGAGGGTTAAGACCACAGGATACCTGACACTCCAGATCTGGAACGCTGTTCTTTCCCCTAGGAGTTCTCAAACTTTTTAATAGTATAAAAACTTTATATTATAAAAAACTCCTTATATTATAAAAACTTACTGAGGATCCCAAAGAGCTTTTGTTTGTGTGTATTATATCTATTTGATCATTACTGTCTGTAATGATTAATTTCTAATGTATTAGAAATTAAAAGACATTTTTAAATGTTCATTAATTCATAAAATAATAACCCAGTACATGTTGACATGATAATATATTTTTTGTTTTTAAAATTATTACATTTTCCAAAACAAAAAAATTAGTGAGAAAAATTAGTGGCATTGTTTCACATTTTTGCGAACACTTTAATATCTGGCTTAATAGAAGACAGCTGGATTCTCATGTTGCCTGCATTCAATCTGTTGTGATGTATTGTTTTGATTCAAGTGTATGAAGAAAACTCAGCTTCACACAAGTATGGAGTTGGAAAAGGAGGGACCTCACAGACCCTCGGGGGCTCTCCAGACCAACTCTGAGAACCGCTATGCTAGGCAGCACTGCCTCTGCCCACAACACGCCCATGGTAGGATTGGAAAGAGAGTCATAAGTAGGACCAACGTAACTTCCATCATTCTCATTTTGCAGATGAAGAAATTGAATGCTAGGCAGCACTGCCTCTGCCCACAACACGCCCATGGTAGGATTGGAGAGTCATAAGTAGGACCAACGTAACTTCCATCATTCTCATTTTGCAGATGAAGAAATTGAGGCTAAGAGAGGTCGAGGGCTTAAGCCCAAGTAAAACAATTACTATTTCCTGCTCAGAGGGCCAAACAGGTGCTTGACCAGGACATAAACAAAGGAGCTTACACAGTGTGGGTCTGACCAGGTGATGACATGGTACTGATTTTGTGATTAGTGTCCCAAGAATTCAGAAAGAAAAATCCCCTACTTACCCTGCAGTCTGGAGGCTCCCAGAGTTAACCTCAAAAGACCCTAAGGCTTAGGATGTGCCAAGAAAAAGAGGCATTTCTAGAGAAAGAAAAAGGCAGGATACTAGTTTACATTTGAGTAGAATTTATAAAGTGTGTGGTTTACAAAGTGCATCCCTCCTTGATCTATCTTTAATTACAGATTTTGAGGTGTTCTGGGGAGAGCAGGGAGACCTTTCCGGCCAGAGCAAAGGGTGAAGATGGTAGAAAAAGTTAGATGCAGAGGGTGGGACTAGAGATGGGATGATATGAGATAAATGAAGGCTGAACCAGAGGACAATTTCAAAGTTTTGGGGACAGGGCAGTGTTACCTGCCTTTTATTCATTTTTGTCAGGCAGCCTGGAGAAGTGAACAGAGCACAGGATTTGGAGAGACATACAGACTGGGTTTGAATCCCAACTCTGCCATTTATAAAACATGTAATCCCAGGCACGTTACCTACACTCTCTGAGCCTCATCTGTAATATGGCAATAACAATGTTACTTCACCTAGTAGTCCTGTGAATTAACCATATAAAGTATTTAGCAAATGATTGCCTCTTGACAAAGTCATACGGAAATTAATTGAGCTCTTAGATTTTCCCATTAAAAGCTCTGGTATCTCCCTCACCCTTTCTTCCAATTAGAATCATAGACAGCTATTATGGTTTCAAAAGTACCACATAATTGCCTTTGTGCTCCTTTAAAATTACTGTAAATGCGTATGTGTGCATGTATGTGTGTGATTGTGTATGTGTCTAAAAAACCCTAAAAACCCTCACTCATTTAATTTTTCACACTCTTTCTAAAAACTTACCATTCATTGTTTTGGCAATAGCTTTACTGAGATATAATCGATCTACCTAAAAGCAAACCTTTCTAAAGTGTACAATTCAACGGTTTTTAGTATATTCACAGAGTTGTCCATCTATCACACCGCTATCTAATTCCAGAACATTTTCATTGCCCCAAAGATATACCCCACACACATTAGCAGTCACCATGCATTTCCCCCAAACCTCCTTACCCATGGACAACCACTAATCTACTTTCTATCTCTATGGGCTTGCCTATATTGGGCATTTTATATAAATAGAAACAAAATATGTGGTCTTTTGTGACTAGTTTCTTTCACTTAGCATAGGTTTTCAAGGTTCATCTATATTGTAGCATGTATTAGTACTTCAATTACTTTTTATGGCTGAATAATATTACATTGTATAGATATGCTGCATTTTATTTGTTAATCAGTTTATGGACATTTAGGTTGTTTCCATTTTTTTACTATTATGAATAATACTGCTATGAACATTTATGTACAAGCTTTTGGGTGAATGTATGTTTTCAATTCTTTTGGGTATATGAGTATACCTAAGAGTGGAATTACTGGATGATATGGTAACTCTATGTTTAACCTTTTGAGAAACTGCTAGTCTGTTTTCCAAGGTGGCTGCACCATTCTACATTCCCACCAGCACTGTGTGAGCATTCCAATTTATCCACATCCTTGTCAACACTTGTAATTACCTGTGTTTTTATTATAGCCGCCCTACATGGCATGAAGTGATATCTCATTGTGGTTTTGATTTGCATTTCTCTAATGATGAATGATTTTGAACAATTTCATGTGCCTATTGGCCATTCCAAAGTATATCTGCTTTAGAGAAATATCTATTCAAATCATTTGCCCATTTTTAAATTGAGTTATTTAACTTTTTATTATTTGATTTTAAGAGGTTTTTTATAGAGAGCCTCATCAGATATATGATTTTAAAATGTTTCCTCCTATTCTGTGGGTTACCTTTTCACTTTCTTGATGGTGTCCTTTAAATCACAAAAGTCTTTAATTTCTTTCTTTCTTTCTTTCTTTTTTTAAAAAGATGACAGGTAAGGGGATCTTAACCCTTGACTTGGTGTTGTCAGCACCACGCTCTCCCAAGTGAGCTAACCGGCCATCCCTATATAGGGATCTGAACCCGTGGCCTTGGTGTCATCAGCACCACACTCTCCCAAGTGAGCCACGGGCCGGCCCCAAAAGTTTTTAATTTCAGTGAGGTCCAATTTATCTATTTTTCCTTCGATTGCTTATGCTTTTGGTGTAGTATTTAAGAAATCATTGCCTAACTAAGGTCACAAAATTTTATGTTTTCTTCTAACAGTTTTATAGTTTTAGCTCTTATGCTTAGGTCTTTGCTTCATTTTTTTTGTGTGTGACCGGTAAGGGGATCATAACCCCTTGGCTTGGTGTTGCCCAAACCACGCTCAGCCAGCAAGCGCACCAGCCATCCCTATATAGGATCCGAACCCGCGGCCTCGGCGCTCCCAGCACCACGCTCTCCCGAGTGAGCCACGGGGGTGGCCCTTTGCTTCATTTTGAGTTAATTTTTATATATCATGTGAGGTAAGGGTTCAATTTCATTCTTTTGCATGTGAGTATCCAGTTGACCTGGAACTATTTGTTGAAAAATTATTTCAAGATTAAACTGTTTTGGGAAAGACTTGCTTCTTAAACTGACATTCTTTGGGGAAATGTATTTCGACATGAGGAACTCAAGGAAATAGGACCACGGTAGATCAGCAGAGCACTTTTTAGAATCAACTGAGCAGGGCTGGCCCGTGGCTCACTTGGGAGAGTGTGGTGCTGATGACACCAAGGCCACGGGTTCAGATCCCTATATAGGGATGGCCGGTTAGCTCACTTGGGAGAGCGTGGTGCTGACAACACCAAGTCAGGGGTTAAGATCTCCTTACCAGTCTTCTTTTAAAACAAACAAAAAAAAGAATCAACTAAGCAATAACCACCATGGCAGATAATGTCTGAGGGTGACAACTATGTTCCACTCCTCCAAGCACTTTATATACACCACTGCTTCATATATCCCTGGCAACAGCCCTATGCAGTGGTCTCTATTATTATATCCATTTTACAGAGGGGGAACTGAGACTTAAAGAAGTCAAGTAACTTGCTGTATTAGTTATCTATTGCCATATAACAAATTATCCCCAAAAGTTAGCAGCTCAAAACAATAAATATTCATTATCCCACAGTCTTTGAGGGTCAGGAATGTGAAAGCAACTCTCTCATCAGATTGCAGTGAGGATGTTTGCCGGGGCTATAATTCTCTGAAGGATTGGCTGCGGCTGGAGGATTTGCTTCCAAGTTCACTCATATAGCTGGGGCAGGAGTCCTCTTCCTCCCCACATGCACCTCTCCATAGCATTGCTTGAGTGTCTTCATGATATGGTAGCTGGCTTTTCCCAGAGTAACTGGTCCAAGAGAGGGAACAAGGAGTAAGCGACAATGACTCTTATGATCTGGTCTTCAAAGTCATACATCACGTTGTTACTTCTGCCATGTTCTGTCATTAGAAATAAGTCACTAAGGACTGCCCATATTTTATGGGATGGGAATCAGACTCTACATTTTGAAGGGAAAAGTATCAGAATTTGTGGACAGATTTTAAAACTACCACATTTACCTAAGGTCATAAGATTTGGAAGCATTTTAGCAAGAGAAGCCCAGTGTGCAAGCACTGATGAATCTCAGCTTGCACCACACTGGTTAATTTCCTTCTGGCCAAAGAAAGTCACATGGCCAAGTCCAGAATCAATGTGGAAGGGGACAAGAGCCTGAGTACCAGGAGTCATAGTTCACTGGGGACCATCAACATAACAGTCTACCATAATGCAGTCTCTTATCTCCCTGAAATATTCACGTCTTTCTGGAGTTGTCTTTTGCAGCTTTCATTGTCTCTAATTCCTTTGGGTTTGCTTTATCTGCTTGTTTTTACACCCTGTTTTTCAAATTAGAAATGTTCCTCACATGCCTCATAATCTTTGATTGTCTGGTTCATGATTAAACATTAGAGAAGTGCTACACTTCTTAAAGGAAGCTCTGAGTTGGGGGTGGGGTGAGAGGGCTTGTCTCAGGGTGTGGTTCTCAGTAGGGTAATCAGATCCAGACCAGCCAGTTCACTGGGAGACCCTTAAATGTCAGTACCTTGTAAATGTTTTATCTTTTGCTGATCAAAGTTCCCCGGGAAGCATCTTCCATTTTCCTGCCTGGGCAGTGTAAATGTTAGTGCCAAGGTTCTGAGATCCAAGCTAGGGCAAGAGCAGGAAGCAGGGACTCTCCATTCAGAATATGGACTTTCACTGACCCCTTGTTTTTAGCACCACACCTTCCCCAGGCCACAGCTGGAATGTGTCTCTGAGGATATATGTGTCTCTGAGACATGCTATATCTATTGTCAAACTTCTGAGGAAGGCAAACTTCCCACTGATATTGGAGTAGAGAGTCTGGGAAGGCCCAGTAGCTGGCCTCAACCCACCCTGTCCTCTAGCAGGTTTTTCATTCCTCTGCCCAGGAAAGAATTCAAGGGCAGAGTCACCGTACAAAGTGAAAACAGGTTTAATATAACACATAAGAAAAATAGGCTTTACAGAGAAACTGCGGCCTAGCTCCAGAAACTGAGCAGGGCCTGCACCAAGTTTAACACAAAAGTAAGAAACGCACACTTAACATTTAGTACAAAGTGTAGGATGGCCCAAGAGAGTAAGCAGCTGCCCCTTAGAAATAAGTTTAACACAATTGTAAAGTATTTCCTCTCCCTGTGAAGTGCGAGTTGGCCCCAAGAAAAGAAGCAACCAACTGCAGCAAGTTTGATACAAAAGTAAGAAATAGGCATTCATAGACAAAGTGCAGGCTGGCCTCAGAGTGAACAGCAGCCTGCTAAAGGCAACTCTGATACAAAAAGAATGAAATACACACCTCTAGGAACGTGAGCAACAGCCCTGCCTTCTGCTGGGATTCAACTTTTATAATTTTGTGATCTAATACATATTCATACTGTCTAATGAATATTTAATTAAAGGGGGGGTGGTTCCCAGTTATGTAACATAGACTTGCACATGTTCAGTTGGTCTCTTTTATTTTTATTTTTATTTATTTTTTATTTTTCTAAGGTGACCAGTAAGGATTCTTTTTTTTTTTTTTTTCCTTTTTGTCTTTTATCGTGACCGGTAACGGGATCGCAACCCTCGGTGTGGTGCCCACACTGCGCTCAACCAGTGAGCGGATGGGTCTCTATGTGGGATCCGAACCCTCGGCGGGAGTGTGGCCCTGCTCCCAAGCACCGCACTCTACCGAGTGCGCCACCGGCCGGCCCGACCAGTAAGGATTCTTAATTCCTTGACTTGGTGTTGTCAGCACCACACTCTCCCAAGTGAGCTAACTGGCCATCTCTATATACGGATCCGAACCCTTGGCCTTGGTGTTACCATCACCACGCTGTCCCAAGTGAGCCACGGGCAGGTCCTAGTTGGTCTATTTTAGATCATGCTTTCTGGCTAAATTCTATCAGATGCACCAAATACACCCAGAATATTCTAGGTGCTCTCTAGTGCCTCCAGTGGAAAGTCATTCAGAGGATTAAGCTCCTGTCTACTGAGCATGCTCAGCCACTGGGGTTATATAACTCCTTTTTACTGGGCATGCTCAGCCATTGAAGTGCTACAAATTGGCCGCTTATGGTCTTGATTTCCCCTTGGTGCTGAAAATAGATGCAATTAGCAACAATAACTCTCCTCTAGGGAGGGCCAAAAGGGGGGACCTGAGACCTTGGGGAGTGGCTTGAAACTCAGAGGAGGGTCCTGAAACCCAAACCTGGGGGAACTAAACATCTCCTATCTCACCACCACCTGTGGGCATTGGGGACAGAAGGGTATCTATCTGGGCAGGATGGTGGAGGAGATTTGGGGTTCCTCTTAAAGACTTTGAACCTGTCCTTCTCCTTCCAGCCCCACTTTGCACCCCTGACTATAGAGTCACCTTGAGCCTCTGATTTGTGGGTCTTCCTGGAGTCCTGTGACATGAACTGGCCTTTTTCTTGTTAGCTGCTCCACCTCCACTTTTCTTGGTTTTCTAAGTCAGTTATCACTTGTCTTTCTGCTTTCCAGCTTCCAAAATTTTATTGCCATCACTGGTTCACTGCCATACCCTTTGCTGGCTTCTTAGTCCTTATTGGGTTTATGCCTTTTAAAAAAATTCCTCTACTCTCATTTTAGAGAGGTTTAATGGGAGAGAAGAGATCAACACAGATGTTTAACCTACCTTATTTCACTTAAAGTATACAACACATTTTTTAAGTGTAGAAGTCAGGAATCAGTTCCAATAAAAGAAAATGTTTATTCAGAGAAGTAGGTGCTTAAAATAATCTGGATGAACTAGAGGAATTGGCTCCTGGCTGGGCCTCCAGGAATGGCCTTCAGAACACTGCAGAACTGACCCTCCTGGAGAGATGCTGCCTGAACCACAGTCAGGTAACTGGGGAATAAGCAGCTTGCTATGGTTTGAATGTTTGTGTACTCTGAAGCTCATTTTAATGGATTAATGGATTAATGAGTTATCACGGGAGTGGGACAGGTGGTTTTACACGAAGAGGAAGAGAGACCTGAGCTAACACATTCAGCCCCTTCACTATGCAATGACCTGCTCTGCCTTGCAACACTGCAGAGAATCCCTGTCAGTAAGAGTCCCTCACCAGATGGGCCCTGTCAACCTTAGACTTCCCAGCCTGCAGAACTGTAAGAAATAAATTTCTTTTCTTTATAAATTACCCATTTTCAGATATTCTGTTATAAGCAACAAAAAACAAACTAACACACAAGCTACTGTCCCAACTGCTGGCCCCAGCTTAGCTACAGTTCAGAGATCAGGAAGCTGCTGCCAGAATTGTTGGCTTCGAAGCCACTCAGAACCTGCTGGATCCGTATCAGCAAATGGATGCCTGGAGCAACACTGCCTCTCTCCCCACTTAACTCAGTTCTGAATTCAAATCTTATGTGAGGGCATCTGATTAGTGTACCTCAAAACACATTGCTCCAAGGGGTCATGGTGATTTTTTTTTCTTTTAGCTTTTTAGCCCCTACACTATAAGAAGGTTAGAACCAGAAGGAAGTTAGAATGGGTTTTGAGTGCACCAATCTATGTATCCACCACAAAAGGTAAGAAAACGTGTGGAGAACATTTTTTAACTGGACAGTAGGATTTGCTTCTACCATCTTTCTCACCTCATCTGAGTTCCTTCTTGCTAACCTTTGGGCTTAAACTCTAAAAGCATTCTCTTCTTGCCTTTGCTAGTGGTCAGCAAACTTTTTCTATAAGAGGTCAGAGGTAAATATTTTAGGCTTTTTGAACCATATGGTTTCTGTCACAACTATTCAGCTTTGTCACTGTGGTGCAAAAGCAGCCATAGATAATGTGTGTAAAGAAATGAGCATGGATCCAGTAATACTTTATTTACAATAACAGGCAGCTGGCTGGACTTGGCCTGTGGCTGTAGTTTGCAGACCCCTGCCTTTGCTCATACCATCAATTGACTCCACAAATATGTAAGGGTACCTGCTGTGTGTCAAGCACTGTTCTGGGGGTGGGGGCTATAGCAACAAGCAAGACAGTGTCCCTGCCGATCCCCACCCCCTACCCATTTTCCTGCCTAGCTAATGCTCATATTTAACATTCACTCGGGACTGGCCTTCCTTGACTTCCTTTTTCCTAGCCATTTGTTTCCCTCCCTCCAAGCTCCCCTAGCACCCCGTGCACACCGTGGTCACTTGTATCACCCTGTTGCTCAAGTGTTGTCTGCTTATGTATCTGATTCCCTGCAGCACTGAAAACTCCTCAAGGGTAAGGGGCCTGGCACAGAACCAGCCTATGGTCAGTGTTTGTTGAATTGACTGTAAGAAGACTTTGTGGAGGCTGAGAGATAAACATGAGACACAGTCATGGGCAGAGAGGTCTGAGCGGGGCAAGAGGCCTTTTAGGTTTCCTATTCAGATGACAATTTTTGTTTATCAACTGGATTATGATATAATTTACACACACTAAAGTGTCTTTCAAATGTACATGTTGATGAGTTTTGACAAATGTTTACATCCTCGTGAACACTACCAGAGTCAAGATAGAGAACATTTTTATTGCACCCAAAAGTTCATTGTACCCCTTTGCAGTCAACAACCCCCACCCTCACTCCCAAGCCCTGGCCCCAGGCAATCACTGATCTATTTTATGTCACTACTGCTTAGTTTTATCTGTTCTAAAACTTCATATAAGTGGAATCATATTGTATGTGCTATTTTATGTCTGGCTTCTTCACTCAGCATAATGTATTGCTTGTCACTGTTATTGTCATTGGTAGTCTGACCCTTTTTATAGCTGAATAGTATTTCATTTATGGATATACCACAGTCTGCTCATCAGATATGACTTTATAGGAAAAATAGGGAGACTGGCTGGTTAGCTCAGCTGGTTACAGCTAAGAGCGTGGTGCTGATAACACTAAGGTCAAGGGTTTAATCCCTGTACTGGCCAGACAGCTAAAGAAAGAAAGAAAGAAAGAAATGAAAAATGTATTCCAACCCTGCATTATCTCTGAATTAGGTTATCTAGATAGTTGGGGATTGGGGAGCTGCTGACAGGGCCCTCTAGGTCCATATCTGATGTATTGCCAAGATCGAACATGCAAAATATACCACAAGTGGGTGACACTGCCTTGGAATTTTAAAAATTTATTTATTTAATTACTTATTTTGGCAGCTGGCTGGTACTGGGAACTGAACCCTTGACCTCAGTATTATAAGGCTGTGCTCTGACCAACTGAGCTAACAGGCCAGCCCTAAAATTTATGAATATAACTGGAATTTCAAAAAATAGAAGTGACCTGGGTGTCCCCAGCTCAGGGGTGCCCTTCTCATAGTCATCTATTCCAGAGTTTAGTGACTTTGGCTTCCCAAAACTCATTCCTTCTAACTCAGCTGCACTCTGTTGCCCATCTGTCCCCAGCTCAGGGGTGCCCTTCTCATAGTCATCTATTCCAGGGTTTAGTGACTTTGGCTTCCCAAAACTCATTCCTTCTAACTCAGCTGCACTCTGTTGCCCATTTCCTCCTGTTCTGTCTTTCCCAGGGGCAGAAGGAGGCTGTCCCCACCCTCTGTAATTTAGCCATCCATGCTAGATCTGTATCATCATAAGGATAATAGCCCTTTATGTTTGGATAACACTTTTCCACTTTACAAAGCACTTTCACAACGCTTATCTCATTTGAGTTGAGCCACAGCCCAAGGCAACCTGCTTATTCTTCTCTACATTTTATAGATGAAGAAATTGAGGTTAAGTGACTCCTCTGAAGTCCTACAGCCAGGACTGGGACCAGACCTCCAGCTTCTGGCTGGTGATAGCATGGACTTTCTCCCACAGCTGTGACCTGCCGCGTTTCTAGGGTGCGAGGTGTCCTTTGGGTGTGCTGCCCCCTTTGTCATCACTTCCACTGAACTAACTGGGGAACAAACAGCATCCATTTCCTGAGCTCCTGAAACATAAGAGAGAGAATGTGTTGACAAGGTGATAATTTGTCAGATGCTCTACTAGGTGCCTTTGAGAGATCTTATCTCTAATACTCACAACTGCCATATGTGGTAGGTATTATCCAGCCTGTTCTACAGATGAGCTAGCTTGCAAGGTGACCTGCTGTATCTCTAGAAACTTCTCTAGCCTCTCACATTTGTTGGAAACAGTTATAGCATGGACTTTCTCCCACAGCTGTGACCTGCCGCGTTTCTAGGGTGCGAGGTGTCCTTTGGGTGTGCCGCCCCCTTTGTCATCACTTCCACTGAACTCACTGGGGAACAAACAGCATCCATTTCCTGAGCTCCTGAAACATAAGAGAGAGAATGTGTTGACAAGGTGATAATTTGTCAGATGCTCTACTAGGTGCCTTTGAGAGATCTTATCTCTAATACTCACAACTGCCATATATGGTAGGTATTATCCAGCCTGTTCTACAGATGAGCTAGCTTGCGCAAGGTGACCTGCTGTATCTCTAGAAACTTCTCTAGCCTCTCACATTTGTTGGAAACAGTTCACCGTGCATAGGCTTTGATGTCAGGCATGCCTTGGTTCAAGGGCTGGCTCTACCCCCAGCTTGCGGTATGGCCATGAGCTTGGAGCCTGTTGTCTGAAAGAGAAGAGGAGTAACTCCTCATTCACAGAGTGCTCTTCTAAGGATTAAATGTCGAGCCTGGCCAAGGTGTGGTTGATGGGAATGGTGATCAGGCATCAAACTGGATCCAAGAAGGTGCCAGGGGACCTTAGGGCTGAAGAGGAACATGTCTGTCCGTTTGGTTTGCCAGAGGGTGGGCCATGCTTCAGCCTCAGTATTTACTCCTTTGGAGGTCTTGTCAAATGATGCCTTTTCTCTGCACTTGCAGACTTCAGAAAATGAGGTACAGCTTGTTCAAAGCTATAATTAGGCATAATAAAGTTCTCTGTTGCAACCAGTTTATTATCTGCCTGTTTACTACAACTCAGCACCTGTCGTTCCTGTCTTTCTCCCTCTCCATCCTGACGTTTAGTAAAAGATTCTTCATGGGTACAATTCTCCCTCCATTACCCCTTGCCTGCAGGGCAAAAGCAACGTTGGCATGGGCAGTATGCTTAATGCCACACTACATCCAGTAGGATGTGCTGGTTTTGATAGCTTGAAGTCCAACCAGAGAGAGCACTTTTGAAATGGAAAAGCACTGTCACCCAAACAGTGAAGGAGAGCCACTCCCTGTGCCAGCCACAGCCCAAAGGCAGGGCACACTGTGGACAGAACCTGGGAGCCAAGAGTGGTGCTCGCCAAGTTGAGGCAAGAGGTGCTCTTCCACAGGGAGCTCCTGCTCTCTCTTGGGTGGAGCCCGGGGTTTTCAACGGGAATCTTTTTATGATGACTGGGTGGGCCCTGCTGGGTTCAGGGCAGAAAACTCTGACTTGATTATTGGGGATCTGATTCCCCATGCAGGCCCTGAACAAGCTACCTGGCTTCCATTTGCCCATCAACTGATTCATTCAGAAGTATTTATTTCAGCTCCTGGTATGGCCCTGGCTCTGGGTTCAGGGGAGAATGAAGGAAGACCTCACGGATCTCCCATGTAGCTATGGGATCATAGAGTTGCCTTGGTGACAACCCTTGCATCTGTGTCCTCTGGCTGGATTTGGATGGGGTTATTTGTCCATCCCCACTGAATTGGACTCAGAAGTCCTGGGTGGCAGCGGCTGGCAGTGGATATTGGACTGTGTCACCACCCTCTCTCCGTGGCTTCCTGTTACTCTTGGAATTGTGAATAAGATCCTCATCTCCCACCCTTCTTCTCATTTTCTGTGTGCCTGTTTCTCCAATGGGCCATGCCCCCTCCCATCACAGGGCCTTTGTACATGCTGTTTCCTTTGCCTGGTTGTTCTCTGTGGTGAATAGACTTTAAAGTGACCCTCATGATCTCTGTTTCCCAGCGTTCCTACCCTTGATTGTGGGTGGGACCTGTGACTGGCTTCTAACCAATAGATTATGGCAAAGGTGATGGGATGTCACTCCTGTGATCATGTTAAGTCATACAAGACTCCATCTTGCTAGCAGACTCCCTCTAGAGTGAGTCTCTCTGGCTG
>NW_007730106.1:92094-92960 GCF_000696425.1 Galeopterus variegatus | reverse complement strand
TGAATTCTGCCAGCAACCTGAGGGTCCCTGGAGGTGGATCCTCCTCTTATCAAGCTTCCATGTGAGAACTCAGCGCTGACTCACACCTCAACTGCAGGCTTGCAGAGGACACAGATGTGCAGAAACTGTGAGATAACAATTGTGTTGTTTTAAACCACTAAGCTTGTTGTTAAAATGAAAAAGCTGCATAAATGTGTTACTATTTTCTACATGCAGCATAGAAAACCAATGTCTTCTCCAGTCTTCACCTCGCTCACTCCTGCTCACCCCTCATCATTCCCATCCACGCAGAGCAGCCTTCCCTGTCCTCTCTGTCCTGCCCAATCTCCTCTCATGCCACACTGTGCCTCCCCTCCACATGACCTGTACAACTATAACTGGGTATTTAGTTGGTATCTGCCCCTCCACTAAACTGTACATTCCGTGAAAGCAGCCCGTCAAATTCTCTGCTTTTCCCCAGGGCCCAGCCCAGTGCCTGGCAGTATATGTGCTCAGTAAATATCTTTTTGATAAATAAATGATTTGTAGGCTGTATTAATCCATTTATGTTGCTTATAACAAAATACATGGAACTAGGTAATTTGTAATAAAATGAAATGTATCGCTTACAGTTTCAGAGGCTGGAAGTCCAAAGTCCAGGGAACACAGCTGGTAAAGGTCTTGGTGGCAGCAACAGTGACAGCAGGGTATTACATTGTGAAAATGGCAGAGCAGAGAGAGACTCAGCTCCTCATTCTCTCTCCTTTTTTTTTTTTTGTGACCAGTAAGGGGATCGCAACCCTTGGCTTGGTGTTGCCCGCACCACGCTCAGCCAGTGAGTGCACCAGCCATCCCCATATAGGATCCGAACCGTGGTGGCAGTGCCG